>NW_006921644.1:969902-987233 GCF_000298275.1 Orycteropus afer afer | reverse complement strand
TCTGTGTCTGTGTTAATTGGTTTCCCTTTTCTTTGTTGAAGAGGGTCTGTGCAATCCTTCTGCCTAGTCCGCCATCTTGCCCCGCCTCCCCATCATTGCATCTTGATGGCTGCTTGCAAGCTTTTAAGACTCCAATTGCTACTCACCAAAGTAGAATGTAGAATAGTGTTTCTGGGTGGTATGTTATGCCACTTGAGCTTGGTGTCCCCTATGGCCATGGTCCTGAGTCGACAGGTCCAACTACTTGCTGCATCTGGGTAACTGGCTGTGGCCAAGAAGTCACCACAACCTTGTCCCTTGTCAGCACTACTGTACACCTGGACATTCTCACAGCACATACAAATACACTTGTAAAAACATTGTCTGCCAACCCTATGTATAGTCATGGGCACAGTGTCCCCCTACACAGGCATACCTGATCGTTCAGAATGTCTGCCCATCTATCCACCTGTAGATCAGTGCTTGCCATCGCTGACAACACAGTCCTGTACATGCGAAAGTGTTCATCTTTGTTGTCTGTACCTCCCATGTAGCTCTCTCTGTCTTCCTCTTCCTCAGTGCCACCATGTTGATCACTCACATTTGGTGCATTGGCCTTCCCTTCACTCAAATCAATACTTGTCTTTAGCTATCTGGCAGTGTTACCTCCCTTCACAGCGTTTGTTGTGTGTACACATCTCTCTCATTATACTCGTTAATGAAGGTTTTCTTGATAATTATTTACATCCCGTGTAAGGGTTGCGTCTAGTTCTAGGGGAGGGAGGGGAGCTGCAAGTCATGCAGCTCTGTCAGTAATGGTGAGGAAGGAGACTGCAGTTGGCAGTGTTTGTGCCCACAGGTAGGATTTGGGGACGGTTTGGATTTTAAGAGTAGTTGCATGCATTGATCCTTAAGGTCAGATTTATTTACAGCTTACCTCAGCTTCCATGAATTTGTGGCAATTTGAGTTTCATGGAGAGGAGGAGGTGGAGATGAAAGCCTTCCTAGATTGTAGGGAGAGGCTCACGGTGGAAATCAGAGGTGGGGAGTTGCAAAATTATTCATTCTACTTTTGTTGATTCCACTTTTGCCAATGCAGTAGATTTCCTGAAAATAACCCCCCTGAAAGGAGCTGAAGAGAGTGTGGATCAGGATAGTTCCATGCAGTTGATGCATCAGAATTTCTCCAGATACCCATCAATTAGAGGTGAAGATAACAAAGGGGAGAATTTGCCCCATCTGGTCCTGCATAAAACTCCCCACGAGCTTTGACAGAGAATCTTCTCTGAAAAGACAGGCCTGCTCTCTGGGGAGGCGTTTGTTTTTTCAGTCTCGCTGAATGCTCTTCCTTCGCAGGGATGTTGTTTCAGTAAAGCCAGATGAGATGTGCTTGCTATTTTTATAAGTTTTTAAAGGCTTAAGAAGGGCAAATATGTCTCTTCAAGCTGCCTTCTGCAATAAGCCTGATGCTCTGGAAGCTTTATGTCCCATAAAGAGTAACATTAGCTGTGTGGAGCGACCGGCCATTTCTGATAATCTTGAGGCTGATTCCGTAGGATCAGATTAGTGCAGGGAAGGCCCATATGACTTTCTGAGTCTTAAAAACTACCGCTTTAAAATGAATTCTATTTTGACCAAAATACTTTACCTCTATTTGACCAAGTTAATCTTTGTTGTTGTTATTTGTCGTTGAGTCGGCCCCGACTCATAGTGAGTAGTGTCTATTTTTATTGGGTATAGGAATTGAGGTGTTTTAAAGACAATTTTTATACTCAGTTTATGGATATCACTTACATTTCTGTGTTCATTCCCCACAGTCAGTGTTAGAACTGAATTTTTGTGTTTGTTTTTCGATGTCCTCATTGCATACAGGCTTCCGTGGATTTATTTATATTATAATAATAAATTATTTTTTTGTTGTTAGTTGTAGCAGAGTTGACGTTGACCCATGGTGACATTATGTTTAACAGAACAAGCCCTGCTAACCATCTCAAATAAAGTATATCAAAGAGAGGATTTATTTTATTTTACCCATATCTCTATTTTCATAACTATTATTTGATTTGACTTACAAAGCAGTGTTCTTACCTTTTCAAAAAAATATATTTTTATCTCCTTGGATACTGAGTCACATCTCCACACCTCACTCATGTATTCCCCACCAAAATAGATTGGATTGCTGTCTTCCCCTGTTTCCCTGTCATGGATCTAGTAGATTCCCAGTTAGTGGGGAAATGCCTTTTTCTGGGTTTCCTCCCTCCTCTCGCTTCTCCGGACCCACTTGTAGCAGCAAGTTTGTTCAGCAAAATCAGGTTTGCTCATATAAAGCATTTTTGTTTTGTTTGTAATTTTTAAATGGTTTCCAACTCTCTCTTGAAATTGAATCTCTGAATGTGGTTCCTAGGGAACACCATAAATTGTTCACAGCCCACTGCTCTCATTACCCTAATCTTCTAATTTTTCTCCCATCTTCTGTTTTGTTTTCTGTGTGCATACCAATTGATGCCATGAGCTCCTGCCTCTGTGTTTGCGGGTGCTAGTGATCATGTTAATGTATGGCTATACCTCTACCACTCACACTACCCGAAGTAGCACAAACGGCTTGCTCTGGTTGACAGCCTAAAGGTTGGCGGTTCTAACCCACCCAGTGGAGCTGCAAAAGAAAGACCTGGCAATCTGCTTCCATAAAGATTACAGTTAAGAAAACCCTATAGACCAATCCTACTGTAACACATAGAGTTGCTGAGAGTCAGAGTTGACATGACAGTACCTGATTATGTCACATAAACACACACTTTCTCCATTTATTTCTTCTGAAAGCTGTCCAAGACTTGGCCCCGCACAGTGCCAAGTCTGAGGACTTGGTCATAACTTTAGCTCCTGTGCTAGATTACTAAGCATTTGGGAAGGTCCTGACCTAGAGCCTCATCCTCCCTGTCAGTAGAAATGAAAGGGATGGGGGAGATACTTTCTAAAGTGGGTTCCATGGCAAACTTTTTTCTTTTTTTAAATTATGATTTGGGCGAAAGTTTACAGAGCAAATTCATTTTCCATGTAGCAGTTCATACACATTTTGTTTCATGGCATTGACTGCGGTTCCCCACAGCATAACAGCTCTCTTCCCACTTCCTCCCTGCAGTTACCTCTTCTCTCTGTCCTTCTTTCCTATGCACTCCTGCCCCACCCAAGCTACTGCCCTGTGGAAATACTGCCCTTCTGTTCGCCCATGATTGAAAGTTCTAAGGAGTGTATTTACCTGTTGTAAATATTTACCCTATCTGCCTGTCTGTTGTTTGGCTGGAGGGCACAGGGGTGAGTTCAAGTCCAGACCTGAAGGGTAACTAGGGTCCGTAGTCTTTGGACTCTCACTAGGCTCTATCAGACCAGTAGACCTGGTCTTTTTTATGCATATCAAACATGATACAATTTACATTGCAATAAGAATTTTATTTATTTATTTGTATTAAGCACAGCTGGCTATAATCCCTGCAGTCACTCACACCACTTCAGGCATTGTTTAGTGCCAAGCTGTTTATGTGCAGTTAATATATGTCTCTCGCTTCCTCCCACTATTAAATTACAATCTCTTTGAGTGTGCCTAGTGCAGTCACATGGTGGGCTGTCAGGAAATGTGTAAATCATTAGCACAAGTAAGAACTTTCCCACACACTTCGCTTGTGTTTCTAATAATTTCTACGTGCTGAAAAATGCAAGTATCAAGGAGTATTGTTTCCATCAATGACCACCTAGAAAGTATGAATTGCATTTTTAAAATGAGCTATTTTCTTTCCTAATCACAAATGCCTAACTTAATTTTCAACAGCAGTCCATGTGCGTTGGAGCACTTTGATGAGCTGTCTTATGTCTGTGGTTTTCAGTGGGCCAAACGATCATACGTTGGGGCTAAGTCTTCCTCCTCCACTACTCCGCCATATTTTACTTTAAAAAAAGTCCATGTCATGCAGCAGTGCCCAATGTGATCGTTAAATAAAACTATAATTAAGGTGACATCGGCAGTTTCAGTAATTAGAGCCTTGCTGTAACTGTAAGAGTAAAAATAACATTTCCTGGTGCTTGAGCCAGGGCAGCTGTGGGCTCATGCTGATAATGTACCTTGGCAATTTAACATGACAAATTGTAAGTGCTCTCCTTCACAGGGGATTGTGTTGATCTTCAGAAGTTCTTGTTTCTGTCTCTGTAGTTCATAGGAACTGTATGTTTTGTTGGTTCAAGTACTGCCATTTCACCCTTGCTTTATAAGAGGCCTCATATCCAGTTTCATAGCTCTTCCCAGCTGAGATTGATGGAGCTCATTCTTGTAGCTGTCTTGAAAGACTGCCAATTCTGATTTTCTAGTTGACAAAGGGCTTGGGAACAGGTGGGCAGTAACATATGGGGTGAGCGGTGAGCTCTGGGTGGGGCCTTGGAAATCATCTTGTCAACTCTTTCCTTCTCAGTTGAGTAGACTGAGTGTTAGAATTGTTAAATGTCTTATCCAAAGTCATAGGGTCAAAAGGCTTTTGATTTTCAGATCTGATTACACAGCAAAGTCATGAGAACAGGCCTTCTCTTCCACTGTTTGAATGTGGGTAGGGCCTATTCTCTTCAACTCATGCCAGTCTCTTCATTTCACATGTATAGCTCTTATTCAGTCTTAGATGCAATGTGAATGGCCTAGTGAAAGACTCATCTTTATGAATGACATTTCTGTTTTTCCGTAGGGCCAGGCAGAAACTTATGGGGGTCCTTTTGATACTCCACTTTGATTCTTTCCTCTCTTCCTCAGTCTTTCATCTTTGATATCTCGAGTAACTCCCACTTCTATTCTTTCTTTGTTTTAATTAAATAGATTTTTTTTTTTTTTTTTTTACGATTTTGTGTGTGTGTGTGGTAAATAAGTAAACATGTATAGGTAAAAAAAAAAAAAAGTTGCCATTTCAACCATCTTTATATACACACTTTAGTGACATTAAACATGCCCATCATGTTGTTTAAGCACTGCCATTAACCGTTCTCAGATTTTTCTGTCACCGTTATCAGAAGCTGTGTCCCCTAAGCTTACCTGTCCATTCATCCCTCAATGCCACTTTTACTCATGAGACTTTATTTAATTCTATGACCTAAGTGTACAAGGCTTAAAAAGTTTTTTGTTGCTTGGAATGTACACAGCAGAACATACACCAATTCAACAATTTCTGCATGTATAATTCATTGACATAGATTATAGTCTTCAGGCTTTGCAACCATTCTTACTCTCTGCTTCCAGACTTTTGTTCTGTATTAACATAAACTCACTGCTCCTACAATTTCCTGTTTAATCTTTGGAGTTGCTGTTGTCAGTCTGATCCTACCCTCTTCTATTCTTAATGTTACTCCCATGGTTCAAACAGTCTAAAAAGTATTCCCTCTTGACCTGGCATCCTGTCTTGTGTATAGCCATTTTAGTAAATAATTCCTTGCTATGTGATTGTTTGACCTGGTTCTCAGAGAGCAGAGACTTTTCTGGTATTTTATGCCCATGCCAACATGCAAAATGCTAGTTGCTACTCAAGATATACTTGGCATAACAATGAACTTGAGTGATACCCTAATCAGAATGTGCTGTGGCTGAGCTCCATTATCCAGGTAAAACAATTAATGTATTATGAATATTTCAGACAACCCAAATTGCACCATGAATAATTATTTAGGAAAGAAATAAACTTTGCATGATTGAAACCTTGATAGAATATTAAAGGAAAAACCAGAGGATGCTTAGGAAGGAAGTCGTAAGTTGAAAGTAAATCAATTTAAATACATTCCCAGTCAGCAATAAGATAAGAAGCAAAAAACAACAACACTTATAATAACAACAGCATTAATAAATCATTGAAATTTGTGAAAGTTCTCAAGCTAACAACTGTGACTGCCTTTTAAAAGTACACTGAGGTTTTAAAACTTGCTTTATCACTCCCAGAGAGATGGCAGTATAGGTAGACAAGCTACAGAGACTTTCTGCAAAAAAAGAAATGAGGAAATGAGAAACCAATTGAAACAGATACAGAAGATACTCCTGGAACCCTGAACTTTGAAGAGAAAGATACAGAACTGGATTAAATACCAACTAGTAGGAGAGCCTGAATGAAAACAGTAAATAAGGGGACCGCAGATGGTCAGCTATTTTCACAGCAGAACCAATTTGAATATTTACAAGTGGCGTTCTGATCTGGAAAGAAACCTAAGAATTGGCTTTGTAGGCCAAGGGCTGCATGGACAACTGCACTGGTAGCTGATGACTAGAAAACAGTGAAGAAGGAGACAAACAGAGCTGTAGACTGCCAGCTGCCCTGAGGGCACAGCCATTTTGAATATTTGCAAGTGGTGCAGCCAGTGTGAATATTTGCAAGTGGCATTCTGATCAGGTCAGCAACTTAAGAATAGGCTCTGCTTGCTGAGGACAGCATGAGCAACCACATTGGAGGCTGACATCCAGAAAGCTTCAGTCACTGAGTGAGGACCAACACTTGTTTCTGCACCAACTGACCAGTGATAGATGGTAGCCAGTACCAGCCTGACTCACCTTCAACTGCTGTTCATGAACAGAGATCTGTGCATACACTCTCATTCTCTATCACATTCACGAGGAAACAGGTGGGTAGAGCCTAACTGCTGCCACCCAGTGAATAGAGGAGGATGTTACCCTGCTCACAAAAATGTATCAAAACAAAATAAATTTAAAACAAACAAACAAAAACCTTAGGTGAATCACATCAATATACAAACACCAATTAAATAAAATACAATGATATCACAATGTCTCAGAGACACCTGACCAGCTCAGTCCACACAAAGAAGCAAGATAAAGTAGTACAAACAAGGGACTGGGAATCAGACCCAGAAAACATCCCTGAAGAAGCAGCAGCATTGGAACTCTCTGATAAGAAATTCAAAAGAATTAAATTCAGGTATCTTCAGTGGATTAAGATACAGATTAAGGAAAATGCTGACAAAATCAATTAAAACATAAAACTCTAGAACAATTTATGAAAACAATACAAGAACAAACTGACAAATGAAAAATAAGAAACGATACCAAAACAGCAAATAGAAATCCAGAGTAATACTAAGATTTCAGAAATAGATAATACATT
This sequence comes from Orycteropus afer afer, assembly GCF_000298275.1. Classification (NCBI taxonomy): domain Eukaryota; kingdom Metazoa; phylum Chordata; class Mammalia; order Tubulidentata; family Orycteropodidae; genus Orycteropus; species Orycteropus afer. The sequence goes on along the minus strand of NW_006921644.1, from coordinate 980,124 downwards.
GAATGGGCAAAAGAGTAGAATTGAATCAATAGAAGAAAGAATTAATGACACTGAAGGCAAATACTTCAATACCACTTTTGTTAAGGGATCAATCAGCAAAAAGGTCAAAACAAAATGAAGAAAGCCTAAGATTCATATGGGATATAATCAAGAAGAATAACTTATGTGTAATCAGAATTTCAGAATAGGAAGAGACAAATAAAACCACAGAGAAAATTGTCGAAGATTTGTCAGAAGAGAATATCCCTAATATGATGAAAGATGAGAACATATCCATTCAAGGAGTTCAACAAACCCCAAACAGGATAGCCCCAAAAAGAAAATCACTGAGACATAGCATCATCAAACTCACCAAAAACAAAGACAAAGACAAAGAAAGAATCCTGAAAGCAGCACAAGAGAAATGAAAAGTTACCTACAAAGGGCAACCAATAAGACTAAGCTCTGATTTCTCAGCAGAAACCATGCAGGCCAGAAGGCAGTGGGACAGCATATATCAAACACTTAAAGAAAAAAATTTCCAAACAAGAATTATATACCCAGCTAAATAGTCCATCAAATATGATGGTGAAATTAGGGCATTTCCAGACAAACAGAAATTAAGGGAATTTGTTGAAACCAGACCAACCTTAAGAGAGATGTTAAAGAGAACCTTTCAGGTCTGGAACTGAATTGACTCAACTTTCAGCCAAATGAGAGGCCTAAAAGGTGAGCATGAACACAAGGAGGGATGCACTGCTTAGAGCCATCAACCATATGAGACTAAAAGAGTAGACTTTTCCCAGGGATAAAGCTCAGAAGGCAGGAAGGGATGGGAAAGAAGGACAAATGGGGATGGTAAACATGGAGAGGAAGTGGAACTCAATAGCAGTGGGAAATGTTCTAGAAGATAAAGAAACTCTATAAGGTTTTCTGGGCTGTAATCTTTACAACAGCAGACTGCTGCATTGTTCTACCATAGAGCTGCAGATGGATTTGAACTGCTTACCATTTAGTTCACAGCTGAATGCTTAATGATTGCACCAGCAGGTCTTCTTTCCAGAAGCTTAGTCTACCCAAAATACACATGTGTACCTCACTCCATCCTAACATGATATGTCCACTTGAGATGAAAAGAAGGAGTTTGTGCAGCTTGTCCTCTCAGAGTGCTAGTCACCCAGTTGGGCTAGTCCTAAGAAGGACAAACAGGTGTGAGGGGCTTTCAGGTACTTTCAACAAAACTCTGGAGTGCTTCATCTGGAGAAGAAAGAAGACATGGACTGGGAGAGAGTGGAGTATCTTCAAGTATAAGAAGAGCAGTCTGGAAGAGGTATTATGTCTAACCCCTGTAGACATAAAAAGCCAAACTGGAAACAATGTTTATGAGAAATCACAGAGATGTATACTTAGTACTTGCACAGAAACATTTTCTAACAAATTATTGTCTTTGGGAAAACAATGGGGGCTTTTGCTGCATGTTTTCTATGGCTACAGAGAACCATGTGAGCCAGTGAGCCCCTGGCTTTAGTCTTTTGGCCACTGGTGACTTATTACAGGCAAAGGAGATGATCTTCCATGGTCAGAGCAGTGGTAAAGCTCAAAGAAAGTCTTATTCTCTTCATTTTGAAAATGCTTTGCAATGCCGTAATATTCCTACATGTCAGAAGAGAGATGAATTCAAGTGAGCTTAGCAAAAAATAAAAGACAAAAAGACATGCTGAGGTCCCGCAGTGCGTAACAGATGGTGTCCAAATAAAATTGATGTTGATAATCAATGTCAACATATCTTAAGGTACTATTGACAGAAGGTATGGGCATAAAACCTAATCCAAGAAGCTCAGTGAAAAGTGCAGAACTGGCAGAGAATGCAGAAAATGGGCCTGAAGGATATTTTAAAGCATAACTGGTACAAAGTTGGATGTATTTCTAGATTCTCTGCACATAAAAAGAAGCTCCCAGTCAATGTGCCCCTCAAGCCTGGAGGGGGACATGGGTTAGGCAGGGAGGTGTGAGGGGCGTGTAAAACCACCCTAGGTTTTAGAGTTGTAAATGGGAAACTTGGAGGAGAAGGTAATCGTGTAGTTTTTAGCTGGACTATTGTGCTGGAAGCATTTGCCTCTTCGCTCCACAGATTAGAATGTGGTTTGTAAGGAACACATTATCTGATGCTTATTTGCCTGTTAGTACTTAGGATCTTTTCCAGCCATTCTGTCTTCTGGTCATTGTCAGAGGGTTTGATTACTGCATATTACCTTGCCCTAGCCTCATTGCTAACTGGCCTCCAGTTAAGTTCAGCCAGTGGCAGCCACCAGCAGGGGATTGGAGGGCAGGAAGGTAGGGAAAGCCAGCTGTCCTATTCTTGCTCTCTCCCCTTTGTTTTGGGTCTTCAGCTGTGGTCTCCTGTAAGATGCTAGCTCCTGGATGACACTTCTGGCTCCTTGTTGCTAGTTACACGCTTCCTCCCTTGGTCCCTGTCCCCATGGTGTTCAGTGCAGGACCAGCTGCTGCTGTTACTTTCTGGCTTGCCTTTGTCCCCTGTTTGGCATTTCAAGTCTCTCCACATTATTATCATTGGTGTACTATATTAAATTCCTCTATTGAATTTCCTGTAGTGGCTTGTGTATTCGTGCCTTGACCCTGTCTGATAAAAGTGAATCAACTTCAAAATCTTGAAATTCTATCCTTAATAATGACTTATTCCAGGAATAAATCAGGTTGTCTGTAATGCTGATATAATTTATTTTTCTAAAAATATAAGTTTCTTGGAGGGAAAATGGTAGCTTTTTCTATAACTTACTATCCCTATGCTGATTGATTTAATACCTTCACTTCAAAATGGTGTGTGTTGAGATATATTATGACCAATTATGAGCATGTAACTTGAAGGACACCTTATTTCAACTGATTTAGATCAAATTCTGTTATTGGGTCATAGCTGAAAGAAAATCACAGCCATGTGTTTTATTAAAAGCCAGTTATTGAGGTGGGAAGCAATATTATTTCTACTCAAGGCTGGGATACTTTATTGGGACACACTTTGATTGAACAGAAATAACTCTGGTAAACCACACAAAACACAAAACTTGACAGCCATCTGGAGCTCTAGGAGAATAATTCCTTCTTGAGAGCTGGATTGCTTTGCAGATGACTGGGACTTTGCCCATTTGTCTTAGGGAAGAATGGTGTGGTTGTAAGGAAGAGAAATGCACTGAGCTGACTCCACCCCAAAGGCAGAAATAAATCCAATCACAGGAAAGACAAAGACAGGACATGCTCCCGGGCTTCTGGAAGGAATGAACTTGGGGATGTGGAAGCTCTCAGGATCCAGGCCATTGCCACGCATCTTGGCTTTTTTCGAGGGCCTTCTTCATTCTGTTCTCTGTGCCTGTGTTCCTGGTCCAGGGAGAAAGCTGTTCAGCCACCCAGCATGGGCACCACGTCCTCCAGCTCAAGTGTATGTGTTTAGTGGGCCTCATGGCTCAGAGCAGGGACTGTGGGAGCAGATCTCTGAGGAAGGTCAGGCAAGTTAGTCAACTTGTCCAGTCCACTGTATGTGCTCCCAGTCCTGTTTTTTTTTTTTTTTTTCTAATTAACCTTTACTGACGATGTGAAAAGTTTCTATATGTTATAAACTCAGAAGCACAATGTGGTGAATATAACATATCCATGTCTCAATGACGTATAGACATTCAGCAGTGTAGCAGAGTCTGCCCTCATAACAAATGGCTTTTGGCTTCTATTTGTGCTTGTGTATGGGTATTCAAACTGCTACCCAGAAGGTGGAAGGTTTGAATCCACCCAGAAGCAAGGCTGGGGGTTCTACTTCTGGAAAATCAGCCATTAAAAGTCTTACGGAGCTCAGTTCTGCTGTGACCCAAATGGCGTCACCAAGAGTCAGAGTTGATTCTCTGATAACTGGTTTTTATGTGTGTTGATGTTGTGTTTATGTTGTATAATTTTTTAGTGTCTTGTTGTCACTTCTCATTTTTGGTTGGTATTTGCCACTTAAATTGGTTACTGCAGTATTGGCTACTTTCTTAGAAGCCAAGTAATCTTTATTATAATTGTATATAAAGTAAAATTAATTACATTTTAGTAAGAAGGGCTTTCTTTCTATTGAAAAAATAATTCTCAGGAATCTAAGGACGTGTATTTTGTGATCATGTCATTTTGACCAGGTGAGAGTGGAAATCAGTTGTTTAAATAATGTGCTTAAGCATGTGAAATTACTTATTAGGGTCCCCAGATTCATTGCATTTTGAAATGAGTTTCTTTAATTATGTTGTCACATTTTCATTTCACTCAAACATATGCTTGTGATAGGCAGATTTTTGGCTCCCAAAGATGCTCAACTAATCCCTGTATTTTGGTAATTTACTTGACAAAAGGGACTTTGCAGTTATAATTAAGGCTGCAGATCTTGAAATGGAGAGATTCCCATATCCGTGGCTGTTGAGTTGATTCCAACTCATAGAAACCCCATGGGACAGAGTAGAAGAGCCTCATAAGGCTTCCAAGGCTCTACATCTTCATGGAAGCAGACTGTGACATCTTTCTTCCACAGAGCGGCTGGTGGGTTTGAAACATTGCCTTTCAGTTAGCGGCTGAGCACTTATCCACCAGACCACCAGGGCTCTGCAGATGGGGAGATCAGTACATTATACAGATGAGCCTAATAATCACATCAGCCCTTAAAAACCAAGAATTGTCTCCATCAAGGATAAAATTGCTGATGTCAGATAGATCTTGGCTAAAAGTGAAAAATACTGGGAAGATGTTTACCTATGTTTTATTGACTATGAAAAGGTATTGGACTATGTGGACTATAACACATTATGGACAACACTGGGAAAAATGGCAATTCCAGAACACTTCCTTTTGCTTATGTAGAACCTATATATAGACCAAGAGGCAATCATTCAAACAGAACAAGGGGATACTGCGTGGTTTGAAATCAGATAAGGTGTGTGTCAGGGTTGTATCTTATCACCAAATTTATTATATATATATATAAATATAAATATGTTTATCTATCTGTCTATCTATATCTATATATATGGGAGCTCTGGTAGCATAGTGGCTAAGTCACTTGCCTGCTAACCAGACGGCTGGCGGTTCAAACCCACCAGCCACTCCTCGGAAGGAAGGTTGGGCAATCCTACTTCCGTAGTGATACTGCCTCGGAAACCCAAGGAGGGGTCGCTATGAGTCGGGGCCAACTCGAAGGCAAACAACAACAACAACAACAACAATCTATATATATATATATATTTTTGGTGCAAGCAGTTTATTTGGGAGGAAGGCCTGTTAGGTCATAGAGATGTAATACAGTGAAGGAGAAAAAGCTGTTTCCTGATTTATTTTTTGATATATTTTTCATCTTCAGAGAAATGTTTCCTTTTCCCCTTTTTTTCTTATTAAAAACAATAGGGATCCCAGCTGGTGATTTATTTCTCTCTTTTTCTTTTCTTTTTTTTTTTTTTAAATTGTGCTTTGGGTACAATTTTACAAAGCAAATTTGATTTACATTTAACAGCTCATACACATTTGATTTCACAGCCCCGATTACCATTCCCAGCCATAAAAATACTCTTTTCTTCTCCCCTCCCTATGACTACTGCCTCCTTGAATGCTTCTTATCTATGTGTTCCTCTCTGTCCAACTTTCCCTCTATGTAAATGCTGCCCCTCTGATGTCTCATGGCTTGTTGATCTAACAGGTGCATCTCCCTAGAGTGGGTGGGTGCATCCCCCTGGGGTAAGTGTTGTGCATGTAGGTCTTTCTACTATTGGGATACCAAATTTATTTAATCTGTATGCTGAGCAAATACTCTGAGAAGCTGGACTACATGAAGAACAATGCCACGTCAAGATTGGAGGAAGACCTGTTAGTAACCTGTGATGTGCACATGAAACAACCTTGCTTAATAAAAGTAAAAATGACTTGAAGCATTACTGATGAAGATCAGTGTCTACAGTCTTCAGTAGTTTACATCTCAGCATAAAGAAAACAAAACTTCCCACAACTGGATCAATAAGCAACATCATGATAAAAGGAGAAAAGACCGAAGTTGTGAAGAATTTCACTTGACTTGGATCCATGATCAACACCTGTGGAAGCAGCAGTGAAGAAATCAAATGATGTATTGCATTGGGCAAATATGCTGCAAAAGACCTGTTTAAAATATTAAAAAACAAAGATGTTACTTTGAGGACTAAAGTGCATCAGACCCAAGTCATGATATTCTCAGTAGGTTCGTAAGTATGTAAAAGCTGGCCGATGAATAGGGAAGATCAAAGAAGAATTGATGCCTTTGAATTTTGGTGCTGGTGAAAAATATGGAATGTACCATGGACTACCAAAAAAATGAACAAATCTGGCTTGGTAGAAGTAGCCAGAATTCTCCTTAGAAGAGCGGATGGCAAAAGGCTTCATCTTACATACTTTGGACTTGTTATTAGGAGGGACCAGTCCCTGGAGAAGACGTCATGCTTGGTAAAATAGAGGGTCAGTGAAAAAGAGGAAGACTTTCAACGAGATGGATTGACAAAGTGGCTGCAACAATGGGCTCATGCAGCAACAATTGTAAAGATAACACAGGACTGGTCATTGTTTTATTCTGTTGTACGGAGGGTCGTTATAACCAGAACCGATTCAACAGCATATAACAGCAACAACAAGGGTCAGTCAGGGAGAAGCATTGTGAGTGGGAATCGACTCACTTCTGTTGGCTTTGAAGAGGAATGAGGCAGTGAGCCTAGGAGTGTAGGCAGCCTCTAGGACCTGGGAAGGGACCTCAGCTGGTGGCCAGCAAGGAAATATGGGCCTTGTCCTACAACTGCAAGGAACTGAGTTCTGCCAACAACCTGGATGAGCAAAGGGGGATGGATTCTCCCTTAGACCTCCCAGAAGGGAGCACAACACTTCCAACGTTCTGAGGTTAGCCCACTGAAATCCATGCCCTCCTTCTGACTTCTAGAATTCTAATATATTACATTTTACTGTTTAAAGACACTGTGCTTATGACAATTTGTTACAGCAGTGAAAGAAAACTAATATAATGCCCAAGTTTTTATTTTCTCCCAACAAATGACTTCTTAAAATTGCTTACTTCTCATCTGGCTTCTGGCAGGTTGTATTTTCAAATGATGTCTGCAACAGTATTTCTTATCCCACATACTCCTCCAGAACTTTGCCATACTTCTGCAAGAGGGGGCTCTCTGCTCCCCTGGACCTGGGTGAGTCTTTATGAGCACCTCCATGAATGAAGCCAGGTAAAAGTGATGCTGCAAGGCTTTCAAGACTGGATTAGAAAAGACCACACAGCTCTTGCTGGTTTCTCCTGGGACCCTTGTTCTGGGAGTGTCTAACCACCAGGTGAGAAGTCCGGCTTCCCTGAGGCAGCAATGTGGAGAGGACACTTGGAGAAAGCACGTAAAGATGGAGATGCCACAGTTCCAGGCATGCCAGTCCCCAGCCACGTAGGTCTTTCCAGTTCAGGCACCAGGCATGTGAGTCAAGAAGCCTCAGTAACCTCCGCCCCAGTATGTGGCCATGGAGAGAATGTGGGCTGGTACTTTCTAGAAACTTCCGGTCACTATCAGCTCCATGAGCTACATAGATGATGATTATCACGTTAAAGGTGCTCCTTGCTCACCATCTCAGGGAAGAGAAGCAGCAGAAGGCAGGAAAACAGGACGCCATTCTAGCTTCTAACTTCCGAAATAACGGAACCTCCTTTGCTTTGTTAAGGAGCTCTGGTCAGATAACAGTTAAGACATTTGTCTGCTAAACAAAATGTCAGTGGTTCAAACCCTTCAGCCACTCTGTGGAAGAAAGATGAGACATCTGCTTCTATAAAGATTTACCGCCTTGGAAACACACTGGGGGTCGCTATGGGTCGGAATCAATTCGATGGCAGTGAGGTTTTTTTTTTTCTGTTTTGGGGTAATTTATTATGTGAAGATAAAATAACCAGAAAATATATGTTTGGGGCTATAAATGTAATATTAATGATTTTTTGCAGAGCTGTCTGTGATACAAGAGGAAGAAAACCACATGCCCATCATTTGGTCAGTGAGAATAAACCCTGTTGCTGCCAAGTCAATTACAACTCATAGTAACCCTGTAGGACAGAGCAGAACTGCCCCACAAGGCTTCCAAGGCTATCATCTTTTGCAGTAGGAGCACTGGTGGTTCAGTGATTAAAGCACTTGACCTCTAAGCGGAAGTTCAGTGGTTCGAACATACCAGTTGTTCCACGGGAGGAAGAGGTGGAGTCTGCTTGCATACATGTTACAGTCTTGGAAACCTCATGGGGCAGTTCTACTCTGTTCTGTAGCTTTGTTGGAACTCAGAATCAACTCAATGGCAGTGGATTTGGTTTTAGTTGTTAATCTTGTATGGAAGCAGACTGCCACATCTTTCTTCTATGACTGGGTTTGAACCACTGACTTTTGGTTAGCAGTTGAGCACTTAACCAGTGTACTACCAGAGATCCTTATTTAGTCAGTAGTTTACTGTATTTAACTTTAGGGCAGCAGTTCACTTACCAAGCAATGCTAAGCAGTTTTGTTCGCAGTTATCCCACATTCTCTGTCCCTCTCTTCCATGACACAGTGGACTTCTCCTGACCCTCCCTCTCTTGTGCGTAGCTGCACACTGCCTCTGGCGTCTGTATGCCCTTGCAGCTGGGCTTGCCTTCAGTCTTCATGTGAGTCATACTTTGATTTCATGCCTCAGGTTCATGGACAGAAATCCATTCATGCTCTATTTTTCGCTCAGTGCCTGGGAGACTTGGAGTTGGCCTTCCAAACCCATTACTAGGTTTTTGAAATGAACTAGATGTATCTGTTTTCAATTTATATTGATTAAAGAGAAACAATGGGGTGATATTTAAAACTTAAACTAAAAATCTTGCTTTCCTATTTTTTGATGTAAGATAATATATAGTTTATAATACATTTCTACAGTGTTTGAAATTCCTTGCAGGTGTGTAGTCCTCAGTCATTAATAACAATTGACAACTTGCATTTCCCCTGCCTTGTCTGAGACTAGATTGTATGGCATGGGGAGAACATTAATAATCCTTTATTTTAATTGCAGTTTATTTGGAGAATGCTGCCATATCCTTCCTTTTCAATTCACCCTCTTATAAATCACGCATAAGAAGACTTCAAGGATTTAGAATATTTTAATATCACTGTGAAAACAGAATATTAAAAATTACAGAATTGAGAGAGATGCAAAGGAGCATCTAGTCTAATCTGAACATTTTTAGATGTGGTGTCATTAATCCAAGGAAACATAATTAGCCGCTGGCACAGCCGGAATTAGAAACCGCGTTTATCTGAGGGTGTCTGCGGTGTGTCTGTGAGAGGCGTGCTAGGACTCTGGGGGTGTCCACAGCCCTGCTTCCTTATTAGGTTGCAGAACCCAACCAGCAAAATTCTCCTCAAGATAATTTGTTTATTGAATTTTCTAGAGAAGCCATGACATAATTAGATGTCTAAAAAAATGTGTCTTTTAGATGAATGTGTCTCTGTGCTCCTATTGCTAGTGGGGCTGGAGGCTATTTTTGGACCATTGCTCCCGCCGCCCCCCCTTGGTTTTGCTGCAGCTTATGAGCTTTCCTGTCTTCACGCCCAGCACTCCCAACTCCCAGGGACAGCAGAAAGCAGGAAAATAGGACCCCCTTCTCTTGAGAGTGGGGTCCCCTTTGCTGTATGTTAGTGTTGTTAGCTCCACTCGAGTCGTGGTGACCTCCTGTACAGTAGGATGTACCCACTGTGCCCCGTAAGGTGTCATTGGTTGGTTTCTGGAAGTGGGTCCCTTGCCTGCCTTCCTAGTCCATCTGGCTGGAAGCTTTGCTGAGACCTGTTCAGCTTCACAGCCAATGCAGGCCTCCACTGATGGATGGCTGGTGGCTGCACGTGAGGTGTATTGGCTGGGAATTGAACCTGAGTATTCTGTATCTAAAGTAAGAATTCTATTGAACTGCCTTCATGTGTCAGTTGTTGCTAGGTGCCGTTGAGGCAGCTGTGACTCACAGCGACCCTGTGTACAACAGAAATTCGTTATTAGAGTTCTCACAAACCATACTCACTGCCGTCCACTCCATTCCAACTCACAGCAACCCCTGCTGGGTTTCTGAGGTGGTAAATCTTTACAGAAGTAGATTGCCCAGTCTTCCTTTCGAGGAGTGGCTGGTGGATTTGAACCGCCAACCTTCTGGTTAGCAGTC
>NW_006921644.1:945283-969797 GCF_000298275.1 Orycteropus afer afer | reverse complement strand
TGAGGTGATATCACTATGGCCGTAGATTGCCCAACCTTCCTGCTGAGGAGTGGCTGGTGGGTTTGAACCGCCAGCCTTCTGGTTAGCAGTCAAGTGCCTTAGGCATTATGCTACTAGAGCCTTTAAATTTAGGGTACATCATGACTACAGCCCCCTAGCTCCAATGTCTCCTTGTAAGTAAATAATAAGTTCTTACATAAGGAACAGTATTTCCTTCCATAAGGAAAATGTGTATCATTTTATCACAAAAACATCAATCTCATGTGCCTTTGCAAAATATAAATATAGACTCCCCCCACCCACACACAGAAATATACATATATACGTGCATCCATACATGTTAGCCTGAAACATTAATTTGTGCTAAGAGACTGCATCTGTGTTACTGTCCCCTATCACAGAGGAGTTCCTCAGTACTATTTTCAAGAGTTGCTTTTCAACTCTGAATGTTTTTAAGCTCATCTTGTATATTGTATTTTTCATGTTAATGACTGTATTATTTTATCTTGGATTTGTTGTACTTCACCATTTTTTTTTTTAACAAAACAAAATAGGTTTCTATCACTTTAAACTGTTCTGACATATTTATTTGAAAGTCTTTGATGCATCTATAGAATGACTGTCACCAGGAGTGAACTCTCGCTCAGGGTACTGGTTGTGTTGGCTCTCTTTTTAGCATTAGATTTCTTCCTGTGGTTTTAGAACCTGAATTTGGGAGCATATTTTGTACAGGATTTTTGTTTTGTGTTGATTTTTTTTCTCTCTCTCTCATTTCTTCTCTTCTGTGCTACTCACTCACTCTCTTTGTCTGTAGTTTTACAGTTGCCTCTCCCAGGACCTGTAGACACCCTTTCTAAATTTAATTATTTTAGTGGCCTTGTGGAGCTGCTGCTTCAGAAGATGGTGGGCTTGTGGCAAATCCATCCTCGGAGCCGGGGAGTGGCTTTGCTCAGGCTACCCCATGTCCTCTTCTCCTGGAGGCTACCACCTGCCAGGGGTTCCAGTCTGAGTTGGTATTCCCAGTTGAGTTGTGTTCAGTCTCCTTTTACATGTACTGCGTGTATTAGTTTCCTGTTGTTGCTATAACAAATAACTACACGTTAGTAGGTTAAAACAACACAGATTTAGTATCTTACCATTGTAGGCATCAAAAGTCCATCACAAATCTCACTGGGCTCTACCCAGGGTGTCGGCAGGGCTGTGTTCCTTTCTGGAGGCTCTAGTGGAGAACCTGTCTTTTCCTGGTTTCAGGTTCTAGAGGCACCACATTCCTCGCCTTGTGGTCCCTTTTCTAATCCCACAGTGGCCAGTTGTGTCTTTCTCACGTGGCCTCATTCTCCTGCAGACGCCTCGAGTTCATGTATAAGGACTCTTGTGATTATATTAGGTTCACTCAGATAATCCAGGGTCATCTCCTTATTTTCATGAGCAAGCTTAATTCCATCTGCAGCTTTAATTCCCCGTTGTCATGTAAGGTAACATATCCCCAGGTTCCAAGGAGCCCATTATTCTGCCTACCACACTGAGATCTAGGGGTGGTGATGGGAGTCTCCACACTTGCTCCTGGACTCCAGCTGTGTATCTGGATCCAGCCACCAATGTCACGAGGAGCAATGTTGGTCCTCTGTATCCCACCATCTGCTGTCACCCCCAGAGACCAACCTGAGACCAAAAATGAAGGTGTTCTGTCATCTTGATATGGAAGTATGCTAAATCCCAGTAATAGCACAGCAGGGAACACTCAGAGGCATCCTTAAAAAAAAAAAAAAAAGTTGAATACTTGGCAAATTAGGAGCAATGGATATATTTTAAAAAAGTATTTCATACATTTTCATTTTATTTCCCCATTTAAATTTTGCTTTCACAATATGAGGATGGACTCAGTTATCATTTCTCTAGCCCCTTTCCTCTGCCTCTGAATAGAAGTTGCTCAATAAATACCTGTTGATTGACTCTTTGCCATGACATATTGACCCTTCTAAGACCTACTGAAATGAAGAGGAGAAGTAGAGCTGCCAGAATTTTCAAAGCCAGTGTGTTTGCAGACCCACATTGCCTTCAAATACTGTCTCGAAGGGAAACTTGTGGAATGTAGTGTGAAATAAAGGCAAGAACGCAGAACGAGATGATGCTGTGAAATTCAGTAGAGCTGGCTCTGTATTTGAGGGATGGCAGAGACCTTTCCAAGCATGTTAGTAAAGGTGAAAGCCGTAAAGGAACATCTCCTTCGATTTGACTGCCTTTTTATATTTCATTGTGTCAGAAGATCATTACCAAAATGAAAAGTAAAGGACAAGTCATGGAAACAAAAGCAGTCAGGATAACTGATACCTTCCTGGCTCTAAGTGATTCCAGGAAAAACTGAATGGGGAATATGCCCGCAAGAGAGTGATGGTGTGGCTGTGCTGGAGGACGGCCATTATAGTTCATGAGACATGTCGCATTCACCTGCTTTCATGAAAAATCTATCAGTCATTTCTTATAATAGCAAATTTCATCTTTTAAAAACCACTGTTGCTTTAAAAGCAATGCTATATTTAAAAAAATTGTGCATACAGTAAAATCTGCAAAAGCTGGAACCTGTGTAAGGCAGAATCCTGTCAGAGAAGGAAAACTCATGTTTTCCACTAAACCAAGTGATAGAAAAATGGTATGACTGCACCCTGTCAAAGGCACTAAACACGTGTGAGAGTCAAGAAAACAAAGAAGTTTTGTTGAGTTCTGGCTTTCATTGGTTTCACTGTTTGTATATATTTACATATGTGCGTTGTTGTTGCTATGTGCCTTTGAGTTGATTCTGACTCGTAGTGACCCAGTAGGACAGAGTAGACCAGCCCCATCGGGGTTCCTAGGCTGAAGCCATTATGGTAGCAGATTGCTAGGTCTTTTCTCCCACAGATCAGCTGATAGCATCAAACTCCTAACCTCTTGGTTGGCAGCCGAGCTTAATCATTGCACCAGTAGGGCTCCTTATACGTGTGTGTGTGTGTGCGTGCGCGCGTGTGTGTAAACCACATGGTATAGAATTTATATTAAGGTAAGATAGAATAATAAATGAATATTCTTTGAGAGTAGAGAGATTAAATTGTGTTTTAAAAGTTATTTAAGCTGATTTACACTTGGATTCCTCTACTAGCAAAGAGATTGCTAAAAAGGAAATAAGAAAATCAATATCATTTACAATAGCTACCAAAAAAATAAAATACTTGGGAATAAATCTTACCAGGGACACAAAAGACCTGTACATAGAAAACTACAAAATACTACTTCAAGAAACCATAAGAGATCTACATAAGTGGAAGAACATACCATGCTCATGGATAGGAAGATTGAACATTCTGAAAATGTCAATACTCCCCAAAGCAATCTATACATTCAATGTAATCCCAATCCAGATTCCATCAACATTCTTCAAGGATATGGAAAAAACAATCACTGTTTTCATATGGAAAGGAAAGTGATCTCAGTTCAGATAAGCAAAGCACTATTGAGGAGGAAGAACAAAGTAGGAGGTCTCACACTCTTGGATCTCAAAACCCACTATACAGGCAAAGTTTTCAAAACAACCTGGTATTGGTCCAACCACAGATGCATAGACCAGTAGAATAGGATTGAGAACCCAGAAATAGATCCATCAACCTATGGTCAGCTGATCTTTGACAAAGGGCTGAAATCCATTCAGTGGGGAAGACATAGTGTAGTCTCTTTCACAAATGGTACTAGCAAAATGATATCCATTTGCGGAAAACTGAAACAAGATCCACACATCACACGATACACAAAAACTAACTCCTGATGGATCAGAGACTTAAGTGTGAAACCTAAAACTATAAAGTTCCTCAAGGAAAAAAATAGGGGCAAATTTAGGGGCCCTAATTTATGACATTAATAGACTATCAAGCATAACCCAAAATGCACAAAAAGCAGAAGATAAACTAGATGATTGTGCCTTTCTAAAAATTAAATTTTTATGTCTTTCCAAAGACTTCTCCAAAAGAGTAAAAAGAGAACCTACAGATTGGGAAAAATGTTCGGGAACAACATACCTGACAAGGAACTTACTTATGTCTAAAATTTACAGAAAACTCTAATACCTCAACAACAAAAAGATAAACAATCCAATTAAAAAATGTGCAAAAGACACAAACAGACATTTCATCAGAGAAGATATTCAGGCAGCCAGTGAACACATGAAGAAATGCTCATGATCATTAGCCATTAGAGAAATAGAAATCAAAAACAACGATGAGATACCATCTCGCCCCAGCATGAATAGCAAAGTTCAACAAAACAGACAATAACAAATGCTGGCTAGATGTGGAAAGATTGAGACTCTCATACACTGCTGATGGGCCTGTAAAATGATGCAACCACTGTGGAAATCAGTATGGTGATTCCTTAAAAAGTTGGAATTAGAAATACCATTTATTTGATCCAGTAATCCCATTACTAGGTATATATTCTAAAGAAGTAAGAGTCAGGACAAGAACAGATATATGCACACCCATGTGCATTGCAGCACTATTTATAATAGCAAAAAGATGGAAACAAACCTAGATGCCTATCAACAAAAAATGGCTAAGCAAACTATGGTACATACACACAGTGGAATACTACGCAACACTAAAGAATAATGTAGAATCTGCAGAATACCACATCACGTGGTGGACATTATGCTGAATGAAGTAAGTCAGTCACAGAAGGGCAAATATTGTATTAGTTCACTATTGTAAAAAGTCAAGAAATGGTTTATACATGGAAGAAAACTTTTTCTGTTGGTTACCAGGGAAGGGAAAGAAGGGGAGGGGAGCAAACATTGCTAGATAGGTAGAGACAAGTATTGATTTGGGTGAAGGGAAGGCCACTGTACCAAAACTGAGTGATCAACATGGTGGCATTGAGGAAGAAGACTTAGAGAGGTACATGGGAGGTACAGATAACAAAGATATACCCTTTTGCATGTACAGTACTGGATTGTCAGTGATGGCAAGCATTGATCTACAGGTGGATAGATGGGTAGACGGTCTGAACAATCAGGTATGTCTACGCAGGGGGGAGTGTGCCTATGACCATGTATTGGGTTGGCAGATGATGCTTTTATGTGTGTATTTTTGTGTGCTGTAAGAAGGTCTGGGTGTATAGTAGAACTGACAAGGGAAAAGGTTTTGATGGTTTAATGGCCACAGCCAGCTACCCTGAGGGAGTGAGTAGTTGGACCTGTGGGCTTGCAGTCATGGTCGCAGGGGACATCAAGCTCACTTGGCATAATATACTACACAAAAACTTTGTTCTACATCCTACTTTGGTGAGTAGCAATTGGGATCGTAAAAGCTTGCAAGCAGCTATTTACATGCACTGATGGGTGTCTCCTCATCTAGAGTGAAGAAGAATGAAGAAAAGCAAAGACACATGCAAACAATTAGTCCAAGGGACTAGTAGACCATGTGAACCACAACTTACATGACCATGAGACCAGAAGAACTAGATAGTGCCCAGCTATCAATGTCAACCATTTGAGGTGGAATTGATGGAGGAGATTCTGGATAGAGTGAGAGAACAATGTGGGACAAAACTTGAAATCATAAAACAAAACAAAACAAAACAGGTTTGCTGTTCTAATAGAGCCTGGTGAGACCCCTGAGACTATGGCCCCTAGCTACCCTTCAAATTGGGAACTGAACTCACTCCTGTGGCTACCAGCTAAACAGTAGGCATATGGGGTGAACATTTTAATCAGGTAGATATACTCCTTGGAGCAATGGATTGTGGGAGAACAGAAGGGCAGTGTTTGCACAGGGAGATAGCTCAGGGGCTGGGAGTGTATGGGAGGGAAGGACACAGGGAAGCGATGACTACAGGGAGGAAGTGGGAAGAGAGCTGTTACATGGTGGGAAGTTGAAGTCAATGTCATGAGACAAAATGCGTATGAACTGCTGTGTGGAAAATGAATTTCCTCTGTAAACTTTCAACTAAATCACAATCAGATTTTTTTTTTAAAGTTATTTAAACAGATTTGATAGAAATTTCATCGTGGCTGTAGAGCCTGGTTTCTTTCGAACAATATTGTAAATCAATTAGTTCTTTTAATTCAGTTTATCAGCTGTTTCAGTCTCGTGGAAAAAAACCCTCAGCATCCTAACGGAAAGCTGCTCAGTCTTCTCTCACTCCCTTGCCTTCTGCTCTTTTCCTTCTTTGCCTAAAAGCCTTTCCCAGCTTGCCGCCCAGGGCCTGCAGCTGCGTGTGTAGCGCAGGGCACACGCACTTTGAGCCCCTCAGGCCGAGTGAGCGTGTCAGGCTTCTCTGCTGACTGCTTCCTTTCTTCCTTCTTATTCATGACTTGGCTCCAGCCTTCAAGAGAGAGATCCTGGCCTGAGGGGGAAGCAGTGTAATTAGGCCAAGGCCTCAATCTTCTCTGCACCAGCTTTCCGAAGCAATCTCTCAACTTGGGTCTCTCTTGCCATCTGGATAGCCTGAGCATTCCCAGGTCATCAAGTCCTAGCTCTTTTTCTGTTTTTTAACTGTTGTCCCCTCAGTTGATCTCTTCTCTTGGTATAAGACCAGTAGACCTGCACTCCTCCTGCGGCAGCCCCTAACTCAGCTGAAGTGGGGAGTGAAATAGTCACTGCCTGTTGACACATCTGACTCCTTCCCTTTCCAGCATTTCCTGAGAGAACCTAAATTCCACTCCCCCTGGAATCAGAAGCCTGATGCCTGCCTCCTGGAAAGGATTAATGACTGTTGATTTGAATAAGCACAGTTTGAGATCATGGGAGTAGTTCCTTTTACAAACATGGAGGTGATCTTCCTGGGTTGGAGAACTTAGGCGATGGTGGAGAAGTGGTCTGTCTGTGCTGATCAGTGCAGGAGCCTCCAACCACGTGGGGCTGCCAAGGGCTTGAAATCTGGCTAGGGTGGCTGAGGAAGTAAATTTTCTATTCTATTAACATTTAGTTATTTAGATTTGGTACTGTTTTATTAGGTAGATGCTGCATTGGGCAGTGCATATAACGTACAGCACATAACGCCACCCTGAGGAGCAGCCTAGCTTTCCTGTGAACTAGGTTTAATACTTCTCTCTTTCTTTCTCTCTCCCTTTCTTACAAATACATGGGTGCTTAAGTTGATCTCGGAAACCTGTAATTACAACTGGCTGACAGACCTTAGGTAACTTAACATTCCACCTCTTTTCCCTGTGGAACGCACTTCCAAACATGACTGTGCTAATTTGCTTAATGAGTCTCTGAGAGGAATGATGGAGCCTGAAGGGTTGAACTTGAACTACCCAACACTTATGAGTTCCCCTCTGTCAAGTACATCACTATCTGATATATGAGACCCATCTGGCCTAGGGAGAATAAGGATATTTTTAGGTTTGTGGAATTGTTAGTGTATCTACAATTTGGAAGCTTCAAAATGCTCACATCTCCAACATATTTCCCGTAGGTATTGTTAGCTGCTGTCAAGTCAGCTCGGAGTCAGTGACCCTGTGCGTAACAGAAGAAGACATGACTCGGTCCTGTGCCTTCACAAATGTTCGAGTCCAGTTGGACAATATTCTGATCCGTAGGTTTTCATTGCCTGAACTTTGACTGTAGATTGGCAGGCCTTTCACCCTAGTCTTAGCCTAGAAGCTTTGCTATAACCTGTTCACCATGGGCGAGGCTGCTGGAGTTTGAAATGCTAGTGACATAGCTTCCAACATCACAGCGTCATGGAAGCCACCACAGTATGACATACTCACAGATGCGTGGTGGCCAACAGATACTAGATACTGCTAACTCAAATGTATTTAGAGTGTTATTTTATCTCTTCTTGGTAACAAAACCTGAGGAGAACAAGGAATCGTCCAGGGCAGAGATAGGCCTAAAGAGAGAAGTTGTTTATGCTGGGGAGAGGCACAACATTGAGAAATGGGAGACTTTTTGAAGGTCATGAGCAGCCCCATGAAGGAAGATGCTACTAAGAAGGAATTTTAAGACGAGTGGAAGTAGAGCTTGTGGGATCCTGCTCTCATGTGGCAACGAAGATAGATGGCCCAGACAGTGAACTGACATGGGCCCCTCAGGGATGGGGGCCTGTGTGAAACAGCAGGCTCTCCACGTTGACAAATGACCCTCATCTCATAAATGAGGATAGGTTGTGGTGTCCTAGTTCTGTGAGACTCATAGAAATAATTGTTCTAAATGTGCAGAAACAAATACAGTAATTAATTCTTCTCTGGTGACTCCACATGCCGTCCTGGGGGATACACAAACAGGTCTGTTCCATCTGGCTCCATGACAGCTGTCCCACAGTCACTGGAGCCTGAGCTCACCAGTCCCAGGCTGCGTTCGGAACTGCTGTCGTTTTCACAGAGAGTAACCTGTTCTTTATGACCAAACAGTGTGAGGGCACAAGAGTTAGAATATTTATTTAGGGTCTAATTCTTTATCCATTAACTTTATTGGAGTTTGAAGGTATAGAAAAGGAGGTTACGTTTTTAAAAACAGAGATATCAGTGACTGTGTCCTGCAGTTTCTCCAAACAGAATAGTATTAGAGACAGAGCAGTTTCATTGCAGTAGGAAGGTCATGGGGTTGTCGCTGTCACTTGCTGTAGAGTGGGCCCCAGCTTACATTGCCCCCCTGCACAACAGGATTGGACTGTAGTAATCCATAGGGCTCTCCTTGGCTGATTTTTGGAAATAAATTGCCAGGCTTTCTTCCCAGTCTCTTTTAGTGTGAAAGTGCTGCAAAGACGTGTTCATCATGGTAGCAACGTGTAAGCCCCCACTGACAGATGATGATTGTGCTGAGGTGTGGTGGCTAGGGATTAAACCCAGTTATCCTATATGACAGGTGAGGTACCACCACTGCCACTGTGAAGCACTGTTTTGAATAATTGGAAAATTTTGAATTGGTGTTTATATGAATAGCAGGATTTAATATACACTTTTAATTAATAGATGAAGATTATCTACATGCACCGTTAATTACACTTGAATATAATATGTAAGAAATGTGTAGTGTTTTTGAAAATGTTAACTGCTGTCTTAGCCTGGATTCTCTAGAAGAGCAAAAACTGGGAAGCATATATAAATACATGTATAGAGCACTATCTACTTCAAGGAAACGGCCCATGCAATGGTGGGTGCCAGCAAGTTCTAAATCCATGGGTCAGGCAACAAGATGTTGACTTCTTTTGGCTCATGGGGTTGCGGGGACTGATGAACCCAAACTCTGCAGGTCAGGCGGCAGACTGGAGACCACTGCTGGCTTGCAGGGTTGCTAGGGTTGACAAATTCAAAATCTATAGGCCAGGTAGCAGACCAGAGACTTAGATCCCAAGAATTGGAAGTCAGGTGACAAGAAATGGGCAAGGTCAAGAACTAGAAAGAGCTTTGCCAGAACATCCATTTACAGAGTGGAGTCAGGCCACACTCCCTGGAAATTCACCTTTCAACTGATAGACTGCTAACACCAGATCACAAAATGGAAGGTGATTACCTAGTGTCTGCCAAACCACTGAGAATCATAGGGTAACAAAGTTGACACATAATGCTAACCATCACATACCCCGTACATAAAAAAGGAGGAGGCAGTGAGGCACTATAGAGTGAGCACTCATTTGAAATCAAAAGGCCTGTGTTCATGTCCCAGCTTTGACCTGGCTGCAAGTGAACTGTGTTTTCTTTTTTTAAATTGTGATTTGGGTGAAAGCTTACAGAGCAAATTCACTTTGTAAGTGAACCGTTTTGAGCCTGTTTTCTTATCTATCAAATAGGAAGACTAACTCTGGTCTTACTAATAGGTTAAAGATCCATTTAAAGTGTTAAAGAGCAAAGATGTCACTTTGAAGACAAAGGTGTGTGCGGTGTAGTAAATTACTTAGTGTGGCTTTTCTACCCTTAAGTCTTTGTAAACTCCAAGGTGGGATTTTGTATGAGCAACTGAGCAGCCCCTGATTGCTGAAGCTATCCACCTGGGTTATTTCTGTTGGGAGTGCCACAATACAATGTTCTGGGAGGTGCCCACTCTCTCTCACGTGCTTAGAGTTCTGATGCTGTGATTGGCTAGTTTGACCACCCTTCCGGGCTCAAAGGAGGCGTCCTGAAGGCAGAACTCTCTCTGACTGCTGGTTGAGGAAGACGTGCTGCCGAAAGAGACACGCGCCCCTGAAAGAGACAGGCGTTGCTGGGAAAGAGACGCAAGAGACACGCATTGCTGAGTGAGACACCGAGGGATCAGTGCTGCTGGGAAAGAGACAGTGAGAGACTGTTGGCCGAGGGACGGTGGGCTGAGAGAGAGACTGAGCATTTTTCTTGAACTTGAGTTGTAGCTTGGTGCTTCCCTAATAAACCCCATAATCTGTGAGTTCTGTGTGGCCACTGCAGTGAATTATCGAACCCAGGAGAGAGGTGGTGGGTGCTTTGGGAGGAACGGTTGGTAAAAGGGCTGGAGGGAGGCAGCATGTCTGGCCTTGCAGTAATAGGCCTTGGGTTACTGCTGGTAATCCTGCCTTCCCCTTGTAGGGTTAGAGGAGGTCAGAACATGTGGCCTCCTTGTCGTTTTTGCAGTGTGCCTGACCCAAACCATGGCATTTTTAATAGCCTCATATGCGTGTTACCTGACCTACCTGGCAGTGTTTCGTTGTGTTGTACATAGGGTCACTATGAGTTGGAGCCAACTTGACGGCACCCAACATCAACAACAACAGCAACAAATGCGTGCAAAGTTGGACAGTGAAAAAGGAAGACCAAAGAAGAATTGATGCATTTGAACTGTAGTGTCAAAGAACATGGAATATACCATGGACTGCTAGAAGAACAAACCAATCTGTCTTGGAAGAAGTACAGCCAGAGTGCTCCTTAGAAGTGAGAACGGTCAGAGTTCATCTCTTGTACTTTGGTCATGTTGTCAGAAGGGACCATCCCCTGGAGAAGGACATCAGGCTTGGTGAAGAAGAGGGTCAGTGAAAACGGGGAAGGCCCTCAACGAGGAGGACGAACACGGTGGCTGCAGCAGTGGGCTCAAGCATAACACCAGCTTTGAGGATGGTGCAGCACGGGGTGTTTTGTTCTGTGGGACCTAAGAGTCGCTGTGAGTCAGAAATGACTTGACGGCACCTAACAACAACAGTAACATGCCAATATTATGCTAGGTACTTGGGGTAAAGTGAAGAAAAGCAGATCAAAATCCTTGTTATAATGGAGTTTGAAATGTAATTTGCCAGGGGGAGAGAATAATCAAACAATTTAATAATTGGCTACACAATTACAGCTCTGCTGAGTGCTAGGAAGGAATGGCATAAGAGACATAAGGCTGCAGAGGGTGAGGACATGATATTTGAGATGAGATCTGTTCCTAAAGGTGGAAGGTGAGGGAAGTGAGTCAGGAAAGTTTCTAACAACAGAAAAGATATGCAGTGTGAAAAGGGGCTCCTGGGGCCTACCAGGACTAAGCACAGGTGGGGGGAGATGGGGGAGCACATAGTTTCCAGCAAAGTTGGGGAGGAAGGCAGGAGCCAGACCATGCCATCTGTCTGTAGGAGTCATCATCATAGCTTTGGTCTTCATCCTGAGACTAGCGGGAGTGTGACATGGTCAGGGTAGCTTAGAGAAATGTGCATTCAGACCGGGTTGTGGAGAACAGATGGGGGTAGGGGACAAAGGGAAAGTCCAGGTGCAGAGAGACCAGGCTGGGAGCTCCCTGAAGTTCTCTAGGAGGGAGTGGGTAAGAGTTTAGGTCAGGATTTTTTTTTTTTTTTAATATTTTTTTATTTTGTTACTGAGAATATACACAGTAGAACATACACCAATTCAGTCATTCCTACGGTCAGTGACATTGATTACATTCCTCAATTTGTATACCCATTCTCACCCTCCTGGTCCAAATTGTTCCTCCTCATTGACATAAACTCACTGACCCCTAGGTTTCCTGTCTGATCTTTTGAGTTGTAGCTGTCAGTTTGTGGGTCAGGAAGATTTTGATAACCATAAAGAAAACCCAATGGACGCGAGATGTATTGAGGAGGGAACACAGAGGATTTGGAGTGGATTAGATACCAGGAAGAGTGGCTGAGTAAGGTGGGGCCCCTGTTCCAGGCTGACGAGAGTCAGTATGCAGTGAGGCCGTTCCTGGAACGAGAAGTCCCCCATGAATTCTGTTTGTTTGGAACATGGTTAGTTGAGTTTTGAGGCATCAGATGGTGATGACAAGTGGACAGTGGACTCTGTGTTTGATTCTCAGAAAAGAGGTCAGGCCTTATGACCCAAAATATGAAATCAACAAATGAAGTCACATCTCGGTGAACTTTCTTAAAGGTGTGGTATGTTGATAAACATGGCATGTGCTAGACGTCAAACATTAAGACAAAATCCAGTAGGACACACTTCCAGTCTTCATGGAGCCCAGTAGGGAAGATAGGTAAGTAAACCTACAGCAACCATGCAGAAGGATCAAGGTCAGGGGCCTTGGCACTGTGGAAGCTGAGAAGAGGTCCCACCTAAAGATGACAGAGGTCAGGTGGTTCCCAGAGGAGGTAGTCACTAGGAGAGAGAGAGGTGTTTGCAGATTGCTTCTGGATCATGGTAAGAAAAGAGATTTTATCTGAATGATGGTGGTTACTGAGATTCATTAAAGAGGTGACACAAATTTGTGGAGGACTTGCCCTGATGAAGTGGTCGTCTTGATATGAAAGGAAGAAAGCCCGTCCCAAACAAACTAATGCACGTACTAACAGCATTGGGATGCTAAGCTTGTTCTAACATCTCTAATCACAATTCATGTTTGGAATTCTGAGAATCAGGAAGTTAACAACCACTTTACAACCTTGGGAAGCTTTAACCTGGGAAGTCTTTGGGAATCAGCATAATTTCTTTAGAGTCATGTTTTATTAAAGAGAACTCTAATGAATATCCTTAAAATTGATCTGGGGATAATAGTTTGAAATCATAAACAGTTTTCCTTTGCTTCTGAATTTTCCTTTCTGCTTCAAATTTTTGTTGTTATTTTGCCATCGAGTCGGCCCCAACTCATGGCGACCCCTCCTTGGGTTTCCAAGGCGGTATCACTACTGAAGTAGATTGCTCACTTTTTCTTCTGAGGAGTGGCTAGTGGGTTTGAACTGCCAGCCTTCTGGTTAGCAGTCAAGTGCCTTAGGCACTACGCTACCAGAGCTTAGTGGACATGTGTGTTCAAGATGCTCAGCATCCAGAGAGTCCTTCTTGTAGGTCAGGTAACAAGACTCAGAGAGTCCTACCATTTCTTATTGTATGAAGTTAAAAGTAGAATGGCACAGTGGTGGACAAAACACACAGGTGGGGACTGTCCTATGAGCCTAGCATTTGAGGTCTGACGTTCGATGGCATTTTTCATGCAGGGCCCACACAGCTGGCTATGTTGCATATGTGGTTGCAGCTGAACATTCTTTCCTTCCATTTTATTTATTTTTTTGTTGTTGTTGTCAAAAATATACAAGCAGAACATAAATCAACCCCACAACTTCTATATGTACAATTAATTCCGTGACACTGATTATGTTGTTCAGGTTGTGCGACCATTGTCAACCTCCTTTTCCAAAGTATTCCTTCCCCATCAGCACAAGGTCACTGCCCCCTGAGCTTCCCCCCTAACCTCAGGGGTTGCTGCTGTGATTCGATCCCATGCAGATCACTCTTTAACAGAGCGTGATGTTCAAGGCAGATGTTCGGAGCTAAGTATTTGGGTTTCAAGAAAACTTCAGGGGATATTTTTGGTTTAACGTTAAAGATGAACTCAGGGCAATATTATCAGGGGTTCATCCAGCCTGAATGGCTCCAGAAAGTCTGGGTTCTATGAGAATTTCAAATTCTGGTCCACACTTCCCTCCTTTTGAGATCACACCCCCCTGGGGAGAAAGAGCACCAGGTGGATCTCATTGTTGACTTCATTTCCCTGGCAACTGAGCAAGACGTTTAACAGAGACGTTATAACTATGCCGACTAAAGGGCCGTGAGAGGCAGGTCTGTTGGTCTTTAAGTGGATTACTTGTCCTGTCCCGGTCTTTCCTTCTGTTAGTGCTGCCGTTTCTGGAGATGTAGCATCAGGGAGTTTATCAGGCATAGCCGAGCCCGTATGGTATGATTAATCACTTTCCTCAGATTTGGAGAACTGTTTCCCTTCCTGTTCCTACCAAGATGGTGAAATATGTTTGATTTAGCATCTTTATTAGGGCTGTCTGACAAGTTTTCTCCGCTCCACACCATGATTAGCTGGCGTTATTTAGGCCAGCACATTACTCTGTGCCAGGGCCCAGCTGCAAGCTCTTCCCTTGTGCTCCTTCTTTACCAGGAGGGACATTGTTATCAATTAAAAATCGACTACATTTATTCATGTCATCACAGGCCAATAATTCATAATTCCCCCTCCACACTTTATAATAGTCTCGCTCCATTTCTTGCAAGCACATATAGAGGGCTAACTTGGCCACATTACCGTTTTTCAGAGCATGGAAATAAACAGTTTTTGAAATGTGATTGCAGAGGGGGAAAAAAAAATCTAAGGAACAAACTCTTATCTGAAAGGAGCCAACTGCAAAATCAGGGCAGCCACATGTGTAGGAAAAGCTCAGTGCATGGCAGAACCAAGTTCCGTGAGAGTTGTAGGGCGTGCCAAGGACTTGCCTCGTGGCTTTTCTCACCCTCTGTGTTTAAATCCGGGGTAGTTGTGTCCACGAACTATTTTTCAGTAACTCACAGGGTCATGTATCTGACCTGTCTTTGTTTAAAATACATGTCTTGAGAAAAGTAGGCAGGGGTGTAGGATGGTCCAGTAGTAATGGAATGGGCTCACCTTTCAAAGGCTTTGTGTTCTTGCTGTGAGGAGGGAAGAGTGACTCAGCACTTCCCAGGAAGTCACCTTGCTCAGTTAGTCGGAAAGCACTGTTTTATTTAGCAGAGACCTTGATGTCATCATCACTCTGGGGCCTACCTTTTTTTTTCCACCTTTGCCACCTGTATGATTTGGAGCTTCCGGGAGACATGCATAAGCATCACTGGGAGGTATGGGCCTTCAGAGAATCGGGCGGGGTGCTCTAGAAGGTTCTGTGGCAAGTGTTTTGGGATCCTATCGCTTGACTCTTGGAGGTGAAGCTTCTCTTTGTCTCTTTTCTCCAGGCTGCTTTTCCTTACTTTTGCATAAAGAAAAGCAACAAGAATTTATTTGCCTTCTTCTTTCCTCTGTGGCTTCCACACAATGACTAAAGTTCTAGCATTGATTCCAAAAAGAAAAAAAAAAATCCATTGCCATCCAGTCGATTCCAACTCATAGCGATCTCCATCGGATTTCCAAGGCTGCAAATCTTCACGGAAGTAGGTTTCCTTATCTTCCTCCCATGGAGCAGCTGGTAATTTTGAAACACCAAGGAACTCTGGTGGTGTACTGGTTAAAGCATTTGGTTACTAACAAAATGTCAGTGGTTCAAACCCAGCAGCTGCTCCACTTCCATTAAGATTAACAGCCTTGGAAACCCAGTGGGAGTTGCTGTGAGTTGGAATCGATTTGATGGCAGTGAGTTTAGTTTTGGGTCATTATAATGTGTTTCCCATGACTAACGCTACAGATAAATTGGATTTTTGAAAGGTAAAACAACAAAGCTTCTAAATGAAAGTACAGAAGAATGCTTTCAAGCCCTTATGTTAGACAAAAGAAAATTTTAATAGAACACAGACAAACGCTGACTTTCAAAGAAGAGGTTTTGAACTACATTAATGTTTAGGACTTCCATTCATCAGAAAGCATCGCTGAGAAAGGGAAAGGCAAGGCATGCGTGCGTGTATCTGCCAAAGGACTCATATCCAAGCTATGTAAAGAGTTACTGCAAGTGAATAAAAAGAGGACAATCCCTGAAAAAAATGTTCAAGAACTTGAGCAGGCATTTCTTAAAACAGGTTATCCAAATGGTGAATGAGCGTGTATGTATGTGTGTTTAAATCAGTGAGGAAATACAAAATAGAAGTGTATGATATGACAGCTAAAATGGGAGAAAAAAATAACCAAAAAAAAAAAAAATATATATATCAAATGCTGGTGAGAAAATGGAGCAGCTGGTCTTTTCTTGCATTACTGGGGGAAGTGTCCAGGAAATGACCTGTTACAATTTAAGAAAGCTAAATATTTGCAGATCCTACAGTGTACTAGGAGCTCTGGTAGCGTAGTGCCTAAGGCACTTGACTGCTAACCGGAAGGCTGGCGGTTCAAACCCACAAGGCACTCCTCGGAAGGAAGGTTGGGCAATCTACTTCCGTAGTGATACCACCTTGGAAACCCAAGGAGGGGTCGCTATGGGTCGATCCGACTCAGCGGCACATAACAACAACAACAACAGCAACAGTGTACTAGTCCCTGGGTGGTGCGAGTGGTTAAGTGCTCGACTGCTAACCCTCAGGTTGGTGGCTTGAACCCCCCCAGGGGCACCTCAGAGGACAGGCCTGGTGATCTGCTTCCAAAAGGCCACCGCCTCGAAGCCCTCTGGAGCTGCTCTGTTCTGTACACATGGGGTCTTCTTGAGTTGAAACCAAATCAACAGCATCTAACAACCACATCATCTAGTAATTACTCTCCACAAATGCCTACATATCTTCTCCAAAAGGCACAGATAAGAATGTTCGTAGCAGCATCATTAGTGATGGCTCCAATCCGAAACAATGGAAGTATCTGTCACTACTCTAATGTTTAAAACGTGGTATGTTTATTCATTGAGAAGCTATATGGATCCATCCAACACTATGGATGAATTTCACATACATTGTGATGAGTGAGAAATGTCAGACCAGAAAACAGAGTATCTATTATGTGATTCTGTTATATGAAGTCCAAACACAGGCAGACTTCATTCACTGTGTTAGAAATCAAATGGGGATACCATTGAGGGGTGATGACTAGTAGGAGATTTAGGGGCTTTGACGTTCTGACGGTCTTTGAGTTGATGATTCTGATGGAGTTAAGAGAGGACAAAAAAAAAAATCGCAAAGACAAGCAGGCATGCAGTTTTTATACCTGCATCAGTATCTTATGGAGGAAAAATGTTCACTAACATATTTATGTTTTTAAAAGCTCAAGAGCCTTGTTTTCTTATTAGAAGCACATTTGGATAGAAAAGAAGTGCTCCATACTGGAGCTTCATGCATCCCTGGGGAGTCCCAAGTGGTGACCCAGCCTTCCCCCGAGACCTCACGTTTGCCACGAGGACCAATTGTGGGGACATCGGGGTTGGCTGGGGAGAGGAGAGAGTAAGATGACTCCCAGATGAGTGTCAGAGCAGAACTCTGCTCCTCAGGGCTTTCTGTTTCTCAAATAATTTGTTTTTGTTTAAAATGTACACCATAGAACGTAATAGAATGTACACAAATTCAACGATTTCTACACGTACAATTCTGTGACATTGATTATATTCTTCAAGTTGTAGAACCATTTTTACCCATCTTTTCCAAATTGTTCCTCCCCGTTAATATAATTTCACTGCCCTGTAAGGTTCCCATCTAACTTTTCAAGTTGCTGTGTTCAATTTGACCCCACATAGATAGTTCTTTAAAAGAGCACAATGTTTAAGGAAGACATTCTTTATAAATTAAGTTCAACTATGGTTTTGTTAAGGAGCTCTAGTGGCGTAGTGGAAAAGGCACTTGAGTGCTAACCTGAAGGTCAGCGGTTCAAACCTACCAACTGCTCCATGGAAGGAGGACTGGGTGATCTGCTTCGTTGAGATTCACAGCCTCAGAAACCTAATGGGGGTTGCTATGAGTCAGAAATGACTTGATGGAAGTGCATTTGGTTATTGTTTGGTTTAAAGTAGACTTCAGGGAATATTTTTGGTGTAAGCTTTAAAGATGATTTCAGGACAATAGTTTCAGGCTCCAGAAAGTCTGGATTCCATGAGAATGCATAGAGTTTTCGATGGCTAATGATGTGATCAAGTAATCTATTGTGAGAAGATTAGGGTGGGTTGCAACACCTTTATTCAAGTCACAGGCCTGATCTGATAGAAGGGGAGTTTATCTGGGATGTGGCATATATCACCTTCTATCTTATGAGGAATAAAAATGAGAGAGAAGTGAGCAGAGAAAGAGGGACCTCGGTACCACCAAGAAAGAAGGGCTGGGAGCAGAGGGGGTCCTTTGGACTTGGAGTCTGTGTGCTGGCAACCTCCTCAAACCATGATAACTTTGAGGCCACGACACATAGAGATCTCCAGTGAACGTTGGACGCACACATATTTAAAGGAGACAAAGAAATTCCTCTTGAACTGTGAGCCTGCAGGGAGAGAGAAAGTATTCTACTGTTGTTAATTGTTGTTACGTGCCGTCGAGTTGGACCCAACTCATAGCGACCCCTTCTTAGGTTTCTGAGGCGGTTATCACTACGGAAGTAGATTGCCCAACCTTCCTTCCGAGAAGTGGCTGGTGGGTTTGAACCGCCAGCCTTCTGTTTAGCAGTCAAGTGCCTTAGGCACTATGCTGCCAGAACTCCTAGGCTTCCCCTGGAGGCCAGCATTCTGAATTCAGACTTCTAGTTTTTTAAGCCGTGAGGGAATTAATTTCTGTTTATTAAAGCTGTCCACTTGTGCTGTTTCTGGTCTAGCATCACTAAATAACTAAGACAGTTATATATACTTATTTTATTTTCTTAGTTGCAATTGTTGGATTGTAATGAAAGATTATGTGAGAACTAAAAGTACAGATTAAAGATGTATTGATATATATGTACATAAATGCAAGGGAATTGTATTATGTCTTAGGTACTTAAGGGCATTTCAGAATACATTTTAAATTTTCCAGTAGGAAAATAAGGTTCCCTGCCTAGTGCAAATGGTTTGTGCTTGACAGCTAACCGAAGGTTGGCAGTTTGAACCCACCTGGGAGTGCTGGGAAGAAAGGCCTGGCAAACTATTGTCTAAAGATGACACCAAAGGAACTCTAAGGAACAGTTCTACTCTGTGACACACGGGGGCACCAGGAGGTGGAATTGACTCAGTGGCGTGGGTTGTAGGAAAGTAAAGGTAAAAGTTACAATTGGGGTTGGAAATTCAGAGAAAAGTTCCACATTCATGGCATTTTTTTTTAGGCAAACCTGAGAATGTAACTAACTCAGTCATTCCAACACCTTTTCCACAAATTTGAGTTTCTGTTAAGAGTTTCACACAGGAAGTGGTGTTAGTTAGCTAGTGAATTGATTAGTAAGTTGTTTTCCTTTGGTTAACCTTGACCTGTACTTGGGAATGTTCTGTTCCTATTAATTCTAGATTGTGTTTGTTAGGTAAAGGAGCTCTAGTGGAGTAGCGCCTAAGACATTTGAGAGGGTGGTGGCTTGAACCCATCCAGGTTGGCGATTCAAACCCACCAGCCACTGCGCGGAAGGAAGACCAGGCAATCTACTTCCATAAAGATTTACCATCTCGGAAACCCAACGGGGATCTCTATGAGTCGGAAGCAACTCGATGGCAGTGAATTTGGTTTTGGTTTATTAGGTAACAAGTCATTCTTGATACTACAGTGACTTGAATAACTATGTACTGATACAGTTTTTAAAAGTCAAAATCAATATGATGAGCAACTGTAAACAGGAAAAACTTCAGAAATGTAGAAGTTTTTTCTTCTTCTTCTTCCTCATTGCCAGTGAATGGATTCCAACGTCTGTCACATTAGAAGTGCATTGCATTGGTTATCAATGGCTGGTTTTGTTTTTCAATTAATCAATTAATTTTATTTTTAGATTTTGGAAGTAGATCACCAGGCTTTTCTTTGCAGATGCCTCTGGACTCAAACCTCTAACCTTTCAGTTAGCAGCTGAGAGTGTTTACCTCTTGTACCACCCAGGGTCTCCTCAAAGGTTTGGGCAGCTCCTCTCTCAGAGCTTTACCTGCCAAGGAACGTCAGGGATGTTTTTATTGATCTGTGTTGCTGTGCAGTGTTGGGCCTTCGTTTGTACGTCATAAAGCTTGCAGGGTATTCTGATCATGGCGTTGCACAAGCATAATGTATTTCTAGTCATGACTCCGTTTTATTGTGGGTTCCAGCCAACATTTGCTCTTTCAGAAGGGCTGTTTTCTCAGTTGTGCCTTCTCCACACTACGTATCAGCAATTCGTACAAGACACATTACCCAACTGTTTCCGTTTTAGAATCCCATAGCCCTGGAGTCCTTTTGTATACAGGATGAAATAATAGCAATTATAATGAAAGAAGGAAATCTTGATCTGCAATTAGAAAGATTGTTAATTCCTTCCTAAGTGACCAATTGATTTGAAGCAGCAATTCAAAACTTGAATCTTAGGGAAAAAAAGATGTGCAAAATTGCTTTGGACTTTAAAAAGAAAACTGTTTTAAAAAGAACAAACTATGATTGATTGCACATTAATATAAACATGCACATGGGGCTAGTTCTGCAGTCCAGAGATGGGAAAATTCCTTTTGGAATCACAGAAAAATAGATGCATTGAAAGGAAGCCCAAGGCACTGAAAGCAAGAAGATTGAGGATTGAGCAAGCAGCCTGAATTGCTGTATTTCAACGTTATGGAAGTGTACGTGCCCCGGAAGCCGTTCTAAGCAGTTTATTTTAAGGAAGTGTAGCCAGTGGAAAACCACACTCAGCAGGAGCCAGTGGCATCCCTTTGCCTGGTCCTCACAAAGTATGTTGTGGACTTGGTCAGGCATCACACATGGCCGATTCCTGAAACACAGACCTCACTGACCAGAAGGAGCCCAGGCCGAGTGGAGACACCACGATGGTTGGTTTGGTCTCACCCAGGAGCTGGTTGGTCTTGTGTAGGTCCTGTCACCTCTGTGGGCCCATTTCCCTCAGTAGCAAAATAAGTGGGGAGGCAGGGCCAGCTCCGTGATGTCTGTGGCTAGTTCTCATGTCCTGGGATTAGTTGAAGGCTGACACTCTCTTTTGGACTGTGTGAAGAGAGGCTTTGGCAAGCCACATGTTGGAACAAAATTGTGGGAAGACAGGAGGTTAAGTGGGAAAAAAAAAAAAAAAATGAAGTGCTGTGACCCATGCACTTGAGATCTTCTGTAAACCCTGTGCGTTCCTTTATTCGCCAACAGTGCTTCCTGGGTGGCGACCGTGCACGTGGGTACTGGAGTCAGCAGGGTGGGTGGACATCTTTCCTCCTGACCTCACCGAGCTCCTGCACGGGTGAGTACGCAGGCACGTGGCTGAGCAGTTGCAGTGGCCAGGTAAGTACAAAGTGATGTTGTGGGCTGGTTGAGGTCTCAGTTGGGAAGGGACACCTAAGCTCAGAATAAGAATGGGTGTCACTCCAGTGAGGGTGGCAGTGGTGGTGAGGGTGAGTGAGGGTTTATTTAAGTAGAGAGAATGGCTTGTGTGGCGGCCTAGAGTGGACAGATCCCGTGATGCAACCCAGACCTCAGCTCAGTTTTGGGGTGGGGACCTGGTGATGGGTGAGGGAAGATCACCTCCAGCCCTGAACCAAGTGTCTTGTTCCAGCTCTGCAGGTCCCGGTGGCTCTCACAAGTTGGGCTTCTGCTTTCTCCTACCAGGAAAGGGGCCCCTTCCCTGTCCGAGAGGGATTTGGGGTGAGGAAGGGCTGCGGGTACGACAGACAGGTGGCACGAGTGGATTCGGGCTCCCAGATGTGTCCTTTGGGGCCTCGATTAGGAGCCTCCAGGCTTGCAGTCCCATGGGGTGGCCCTCTCAGCCTCCACTCTGCCTGAAATTAGGAGCAGCCAGATCCCAGGGATGCAGGAAGGGGTGGTGGAGGAGCAGAGCCCCAGGAACCAGGAGCTGCCGTACTTTTGTATTTTAAAAGGAGCACTCCCGAAGATGCCTGAGATCTGTGTAAAAGGGCGTGTACTAAAGGCACTTTCCCTTTCATGAAGGAAAAGGTGCTCTATCTCAGAGGAATATGCATGTATGTGTTAGATATGTATATGTGGATACACGTGAATTGTGTGTATTTCTCTACAGCGCTGTATGCTACGAGAGCTGTTTATCTGTAGAGCCTTGTATCAAATACTAGTTCCTTACTAATTTCTTTAACTTCTATAATCTTGTTTGATACAAGAATCTAAGTGTCCATACTTTCTATTTTTTTTTTAAAGAGGGATGTTACAGCTCAAGTATATAACAGTAAAAAAGAACCAAGTCATTTTTTAAAAAATGAATTGAGTACATAAATAAATATATATATATTTTTTACTTTGAAATGAAAATGATCAAGAGAAAGCCTAGAAAACCATAGTTTGATTTTGATAAAACACTCTAAGCACTCCTAAAAATAACACCAACCACTGGCTGTCTGAATGCGTAGAAATGTTTAGTTTAATTGATCAAATATTTAAGAATTAAATTAGATACTTTAATTAAAAAAATAGTGTGCATACAGTGATTGAGATTGAAAAATATATAATACTCGTATCAATAGATCTGATGATATACTTTGGAACGATACGTATAAGCTTGAATTTTAATATTTATGGGGTTATTTGTTGTTAGAATGCTTGATGCCACAATGAAGATATACCTCTAATGAGGTCGCTGCAGTATCCTGGTTACTAGCTCTTAATAAGAACATAGGATGAGATATTAATTTAAGTTCTGTTCGGGACCAGTGCCTTTGTTGATAGGATAAACTCGCACATGAGTGTTAAATGTGAAACAAACGTCAGAATCTGTCTTGAGTTAGAAAATAGTGGACTCCGTTTCCTTTGCACAATTTAGAATTACTATTAAATAGATATAGACATGCCTATTTATCACCAGGAGAAACAACTTAGAAATACTGAAAAGCATTATTGCCTACCAGGGACTTTGTGGATTGTTTTGTATTGTGAAGTCTTTGGGAATTAGGCATAATGGTGAGTAACCAGCACAACAGAAATTAAGTTCCTGCCATGAAATTAAGTTTCCTTATAGGGGCCCCACTATATCGTTGTTGTTGTTCTGTGCCATGGAGTCGGGCCCAACTCATAGTGACCCCTCCTGGGGTTTCCGAGGCATGATCACTACGGAAGTAGATTGCCCAGCCTTCTTTCTGAGGAGTGGCTGGTCTGTTTGAACCACCAACCTTCTGGTTAGCAGTCAGATGCCTTAGGCACTGTGCTACCAGAGCTCCTTCCACTATATTAATATGTTATATTCCATTTTTCGGGAGCTCTAGTGGTATAGTGCCTAAGGCATTTGACTGCTAACCAGAAGGCTTGCGGTTCAAACCCACCATCCACTCCTTGGAAGGGAGGTTGGGCAATCTACTTCCATAGTGATAGCGCCTCGGAACCCCAAGGAGGGGTGGCTGTGAGTCGGATCCGACTCCACGGCAGAGAGTGTGGTTTGGGCTTTGCTTCCGTGAAGACTGACAGCCTTGGAGACCCTGTGGGCAGTTCCACTCTGTCCTCTAGGGGCGCTGTGGGTCGGAATGGACTCCACGGCAGAGAGTGTGGTTTTTGTTTTGGGTATTCCATTTCTCTAGATGCAAACTGGCAGTTAAAAAATTAACTGGTGTTTTATTCTCTTTTGATTTTGTTGAGAAGATTAAGGCTAAGTTGTTCTTTTCCCTTAAATAGAAATGTTATTATTCTGAGTACACACCCCGGTTCAGAGATAATATATAGACGTAGCTGGTAGGTGCCCAAAGGAGCCAGATGGATCCGTGTAACTATGTGGTAAATGTCATGATTATTTGTATACAGGGCAGTGAACAGAGTTATGTATTGGACGTGTTATTGCAAAATCAGCCCCATGTGTGCTGGGTGTTTGGGAAAGTATGTTCAAGAATGGCAGGTGGACATGAGTTGCAGTAATCACCCCTGAAGTCATGGATGTGGAGGTACATTCACTTGTAATATATTTTTAACTTCTTAAATTAATTTATCTTATCTATTTGATTGCTAAGGATATGCCCAGCACCTCCACCAACTCAAAAGTTTCCTCACGTACAATTTACCGATGTTGATGACAGTCTTTGAGTTCTGCCACCATTCTCTCCCTTCTTTTCTGAGCTGTTCCTCCTTCATCACCATAAACCACTGCCCCCTAAAGTTCCTGTTGAATCTTTCAAGTTGCTTTTGTAGCTTTGGTCCCACACAGATCGTTCTTAAAAGAGCATGATGCTAGAGGCTGACATGCCGCACTAGTTAAGCTAAACTGCTGTTTTAACAAGACTTCAGGGGAGATTTTTAAAGTTTCAAATCAATGGCATTAGGGCATAATTTACATGAACTAAAATGTACCGTCCCGTGAGTTTTGACACATAATAAACCTATATAACCACCACCGTAATCAGATATAAAATATTTCCATCATCTAAAAATGTTCCCTCGGGTCCCTTTATAATCTCTAGACCCAGGCAATTACTGCTACCTGTCACTATAGATTGATTTTGCTTATTTTAAAATGTCACATTTGTTGTTGTTGTTGTTAAGTGCCGTCGAGTCGTTCCCGACTCATAGCGACCCCATGCACAGCAGAGCGAAACACTGCCCGATCCCGCGCCAGCCCCACAATCCCTGCTATACTTGATCCCATCATCGCAGCCA
>NW_006921644.1:902076-941543 GCF_000298275.1 Orycteropus afer afer | reverse complement strand
CGGGAGGGTAACAAGGGAAAGTGTTCAGTGCAGATCAGTGAGTAAGCACCAGCCCACCCGTGCTTACCTTGCTCCCGGAGACCCGGTCCCTCTCGGGATGGTAGCAAGGGAGCCGTCTGAGCACTAGTGACTGGGTTTTACCCCTTTCTCCTGCTCTTCCGGCCTCACATAGTATGTGCTTTATTTTTCTGACTTCTTTCACATAGCAAAATATTTTTGAGAGTTATCCATTTCGATGCTTAGTGTCAGTAGTTTTATCAGCACTCCATTGCATTAACCTGCATTTGTTGATCTAGTCAACTGTTGACAGACTTTTGCGGTACTCTTAGTTTTTTGGCTTTTGTATATAAAGGTGATATCAACATTCTTGTACAGTCATCTCAGTGGACATACGGCATTTGGTTACTCTTTCTCTAGGGGAGAAAGAATGTGTCAGTGTGCTTCTGTGAAGATTACAGTCTTGGAAACTCTGTGGGGCAGTTCTGCCCTGCCCCACCAGGTCACAGTGAGTCAAAATTGACTTGAGGGGAGTAGATTATTTTTGTATTTTCATTTTTATTGGATAAATCCCTTGGAGTGGACTTTCTTGAGTAAACTGTTTTTTAAACCCCTTTGCAACTTAAATTAAAATCTCAAAAAATTATTTATGATATGTTGCCTGGCAGTATGTTAAAATGCGTTTATGTATATTAAAATACATTTATTTATATCCTTATTAAGAAGGTCTGGTGGTGCAGTGCCTGAGGCATTCGACTGTCAACCAGAAGGTTGGTAGTTCAAACCCACTGGCTGCTCTGCAGGAGGAAGATGGGGCAATCTACTTTGGTGAAGATTTACTGCCTCAGAAACCCAGCAAGGGTTGCTGTGAGTCAGAATGTGCTCCATGGCTGTGAGTTTGGTTTTGGTTTTGTATCTTCACTTGTGCCCGTTTCATTTAAAACACATCATTTATGCATATTTCCAATATTTTGTAAAATTCCAGATTTAAATAAGTTACAAAATCTGGGCAAAAGGA
Source organism: Orycteropus afer afer (assembly GCF_000298275.1). Classification (NCBI taxonomy): domain Eukaryota; kingdom Metazoa; phylum Chordata; class Mammalia; order Tubulidentata; family Orycteropodidae; genus Orycteropus; species Orycteropus afer. Next base: position 940,528 of record NW_006921644.1, on the reverse strand, counting down.
AAGAGGTTGACAACAATTTTGTGCAGTCGTGTACTTTTTTGATTGAAAATGTGTATAGGTTTACAGGATTCTTTAAAAAAAAAGGTTTAGGACCCAAAGTGGGATAAGAATGCATTTAATTCTTCAGTTTTTATTCCTGGATTAAGAAAGTTAACGTGCGTTTTCCTTGGAGCGTATTTGCTACGTTTCCTGCCCCATATGTTACTTTTTCTGATCTCGTGATCTTTTTCTAACCACACTCATCACATTTTCTCCCACCACATATATTGTCAGTGTTTAATTTCAGCTGCTCTTTTAAGCAGATAGCGGTATCTCATTGTGGTTTTAATTTATGGTTCCCTGGCGACTAATGAAGGAGCCCTAGTGGTGCAACCTCTTAAGTGTTCAGCTGCTAAGCCAAGGGTTGGTGATTTGAATCCACGCAGTGGCTGCACGGGAGAAAGGTTTAATGATCTGCTCCTGCAGAGATTAAATCCAAGCCGCCCACTGCCACCAAGTTGGTTTTGACTCACACCAGCCCTGTTGTTGTTGTTATGTGCTGTCCAGTCGGACCCGACTCACAGCCGTGGGTTTCCGAGGCAGTGTCACTATGGAAGTAGATTGCCCCATCTTCCTTCCGAGGAGTGGCTGCTGAGTTTGAACCACCAGCCTTCTGGTTAGCTGTCAAGTGCTTTAGCTACTATGCTACCAGAACTATTAAGAGAGTATAAATGCCCCACAGAATTTCCAAGGCTGTAAATCTTTATGGAAGCTGACTGCCTCATCTTTCTCACATGGAGCAGTTGGTGGGTTCGAACCACTGACCTTTTCATTAGCAGCTGAATGTTTTAACTACTGTACCTCCAGAGTTCAGCCTAGAAAGCCCTCAGCTGAGAAGACTGTATGGGGACCGTTCTACTGTCACATGGGGTCTCCTTGAGTCAGAATCTATTCCCTGTCACACAACAATGACTAAAGGAGTTGATTTTCTTTTATTTATTTATTGGCCATTCTTGCATCTTCTTTGGTGAAGTGCCTATTCAGTTTTGTGAGAGTCTTATTTATGTTTTATTTTCTCACTCAGTTGTACTTTGTCAGATACATATATTACAAATTCTCCCATTCTGTATTTTGTCTTATTATTTTCTTCGTGGTGTTTTATGAAGAGTCAAGGGTTTTAATTTTTTTAATCCAGTTGATCAGTGTGTATGTGTGTGCATATGTGTCCTACCTAAGAAATCTTTGCCTGTTGTAGGACCACAAAAATTTACTCCTATAATTTCTTCTTGGAATTTTATAGTTTTTGTTTTTATGTTTGAAATATTTTTTTTTTATTTACCAAGTTGATTTGTCATTTTTTTAAGACTTTTCTCTTATAATTGAAATTAATCTCACTTGCTTATTAGCATTTTGTTGTTGTTGTTAAAACAAGCTTATAGACAAGACTCTTCATTAAAACTAGATTGCATATAAAAGTCATTTCATGTAGACACTCCCTAATAACACCCAGAAAAGTGGCCTTTCACCTTGAGTATCTCTGGTGACGTCAAACACCCTCTGAGAGGAGTCCGTCCTTGTCATGTCCTCACTATCAGAGGAGCGCAGTCCCCAGAAGACTCTATGGGGTCTGAGTACAGTCTTCAGATTCTCAGATCGGCCACACAGATGGAAAAGAAAGTAGCACATTTTGTGAAAATCACTTCTGTTTGTAGTTCTGCATTTGATGATGAAAAGCACATAGTTTCCAGCCTTCAGACTTTTGGGCTCTGATTGTTTATCCTCAGCCAGGACCATAATGTCCACTAAGGAGGCTCAAACACCAGTGCAAAGGGGTGGTGTCTTACAGCTGACTGCTGATAGTGAGACCCAGCAGTATGTGGTGAGAGACCAGCCCAGCACTTGGAGCTGGCACTGTCTTTACTGTAATAAAAAGCATCTTCAGTTGCATCCTCATGATGGTACTAGGTGATATTTTCCTACTGCTTACATGATTTCTCAACTCATCAACTCACCTCACTGCCATCAAATCGATTCCAACTCAATAGCGACCCCTTTTGGGTTTCCAAAGAGGTAAACAGAAATATATCGTCCCATCTTTCTTCTGTGGAACAGCTGGTGGATTTGAAGCTCCAACCTTCTGCTTAGCAGTCAAATGCCTTAGGCACTGCGCCACCAGAACTTGACTGCTAGTTTTTGTTTTTGTTTTTTAAAAAAAACAAACAAACTCACCACTGTTGGGTCAATTCAACTCATAGAGATCCCCTCCTTGGTTTTCTGAGGCAGTATCTCCATGGAAGGAGATTGCCCGATCTTCTTTCCGATGAGTGGCTGGTGGGTTTAAAGTCGTGTTAGTTAGCTAGTTAGCTGGTTAGTAAGTTGTTTTTCTTTTGTTAACTTTGATCTGTACTTGTGAGTCCTTTGTTCCTACAAATTCTAGATTCTGTTTATTAGGTAAGGGAGCTCAGGCGGCGTAGTGCCTGAGGCATTTGACAGCTAGCCAGAAGGCTGGCAGTTCAAACCCACCAGCCACTCCTTGGAAGGAAGATTGGACAATCTGCTTCCATAGAGTTACCACCTCAGATACCCAAGGAGACATCACTAAGAGTTGGAAACGACTTGATGGCAGTGATCCTTGACTGTTGTTATCTGTATTAAATTGAGTGAACCTGGAAGGTAGCCAGCCCTCAACATGACCCTGCTGCCCAGCTTCCTAGGCTCATATCCTGTCCAGAATGGAGAATGGCTGGCCATTAGTGGCTTGCAATAAGATCGGCCATAATTAACCACCTTGGTTGAAAACATGCAAGAAACCTTAAATGCAGCTTCAGCTGCAGTGCAAAAGATTAATGTTTTGATAAAGTCAAATTTCATTCAAAAAGCAGGAAAGATACTAGTTAGCTGAAAACGTGTGTGTTTGTGCGTGTGTGTGTGTGCATGTGCATAGGGTGTATTCATATGTATGTGATGGATATATTCCTCCTCTTCTTTCCTGTCATTTTACTTGTAGCACTGTGTCATCCAAGGACGTTATTGTTAGAGGCCACGGAGTTGCTCTAACTCATGTCTGTCTGCTGTGTAACAGAAGGAAGTCGTGCCCTATCCTGCACCATCTTCATAAACATTGGTGTCTGAGCCATTGTTGCAGGATTCTGTCAGTCTGTCTCACGGAGAGTTTCCTCCTTTAATGCTGACACTCTGCTTTGCCAAACAAGGAAAAAGGCTCTCTGTATGTCAGTGAAGGGGAGCCCTTGGGGTGCTGAGCTACTGGGCTCATAACCAAAAGGTAACAGTCCAAACTACTGGGTGCTCCACTGGAAAACCATGTGACAGCCTGATTCCACAGTGATGGCAGCCTCGGAGACCTCACGGGGCTGTTCTACTCCTTCCTGTAGAGTTCCTATCAGTTGGCATTGACTCAACGGCAACGGCTTTGGTTTCATTTTGATATTTGTCAATGGAAGATGAGTTCTTTCTGTGTTTACCAGTGGCCAAAAGTAGAACAGGAGATATCAATGGGAGCTTTGAGCTATTGTCCCCAGTAGGTGACTATTTATATTTACTTCAAGAACCGGAAGATAGGGTTTTTCCCTGATACACAGCTGGTTTTCATAGTGGTAGTGCTTTTCTTTGATGTGAGTCTCATGAGATTTAGTGTAACAGAGAGAATGCCAGTTTATTGCAAATCATTATTTGTCAGTAAGAGGGCCGTTGTGATTTAATATGTGGATGCATAGATGGGGTTTATGAAAAATGACTTCATTTACTTCATTTGACTGGATGGTGGACATAATAATGGCCTCCGAAGAAGGCCACATACTAATCCCTGGAACCTGTGACTGTTGCCTTACAAGGCAAAAGGGACTTTGCAGATGTGATTAAGTTAAAGAGCGTGAGATGGGGAGATGATCTGGGTTAACTGGGTAGACCCAATCTAGTCACAGGAGTCCTTAAAACCTTTCCTGACTGGGATCAGAGGGTTAGGTGGCTACTGAGGAAAAGCACAGAGAGATATGCCATCACTGGCTTTGAAGGTGAAGAGGCTGGGAGAGCAAGGAACCGGAATCTCCTCCGGAACCACCAGAAAAGACCGCAGCCCGGGCAGTACCGTGATTTTAGTCCAGCCAGGCCCATGTCAGACTTCTGACCTCCAAAACTTTAAGGTAATAAATCTGTGTTGTTTTAAGGCAGTAAATTACTAAGTTTGTGATTATTTGTATAGCAGCAGTGGGAAACTAGTACAGCCTGTGTTTCTCAGCTGCTAGGAGTGCAACTGACTGCCGTTGAGTCGGTCCCAACTCATAGTGACCCCTCCTTGGGTTTCTGAGGCGGTACCACTATGGAAGTAGACTGCCCAATCTTACATATGTTATATATTTATATAATTTTTAATTGTTAAAATTAGAGATTTCTGTTGAGTTACTGTCTCTGTAGAAGGAATGCATGTAGTAGACAAAATATGAAAGAAATAAAATTGGAGTAGTTTCCTCATCTGTGAATAGCAACTGTTGAAACATTTTTTTTGAATATTAAACATATTTTTGAATGCGTGTCAATATTTTATTAGGTATATATGGCATCCATTGGTCATCATAAGCACCTATGAAAAATTAAACTTTGAATGCCATTGATTTGGATTCAGAGAATATAGATTTTTCTTCCTTGTGTTTCAGTAATGACAATAAAATTAGTAACTTCTATAATGTGTGTTTTATTAAGATCAATGAGGCTGTGCTATGCTGAAGCAACTAACCTCAATCTTTTGGTCTCAGGACCACCTTACTTGCTTAAAAGTTATTGAGGATTCCCAGAAACTTGGCTTTTTATGTAATAATTTCTGATTTTTAAAAGTGTCAGTTTAATTTAAAGCATTGTGCATGTCCATGCAAAACCCGTCTGCACTCAGGATTTGGCCTTCATCATGTCCCTGTAGAAGGAGGTCTGGTAGAATAGTACCTAAGGCATTTGACTGCTAACCAGAAGGTTGTTGTTGTTGTTGTTGTTATGTGCCATCAAGTCTGGTAGCATAGTGGCTACGGCACCTGACTGCTAACCAGAAGGCTGGCGGTTCAAATCCACCAGCCACTCCTCGGAAGGAAGATGGGGCAATCTACTTCTGTAGTGATACTGCCTCGGAAACCCAAGGAGGGGTGACTATGAGTCGGGTCCAACTCGATGGCAAACAACAACCAGAAGGTAGGTGGTTCAAACCTACCAGCTGCTCTGTGGCAGGAAGATGGGGTAGTCTACTTCTGTAAAGACTTAGCACCTTGATAATGCAATGGGGGTTGCATGAGTTGCAGTTGACTTGATGACAGTGAGTTTTTGGTTTATACCTCTATAGTGAAAACGTGTGGAATGGATGAAACAGATTGGGTGACAAATGGGAGGGTAGACAGCTCATCCACCATGTGCAGTTGTGATAGTATTTGCCAGGATTAAACCCATGACCACTGAGTCCCATGCAGACTCATGGCAACCCCATGTGTTTCAAAGTAGAACTGAGCTACATAGGTTTGTCAGTGGTTATGATCTTTACAGAAATAGATCTCTAGGCCTTGCCTCCACGGTGCTGGTGGATAATTTGAACTGCCAACCTGTCAGTTAAGACTCATGCACAAGCAATTTGTACCCCAGGGACCTTTTCTTTTGCCAGGACCGGGGCTTCTGAATCTTCAGTTGTCCCAGGCAGAGGAGAGAGGCATGTGCAGACACCAGGACTGGGCAAATGCGTGTTCTCAGGTGTCTTCTGGTTTGGGTCCAGTGTCCTTTCATGCCATTGCACTATTACACAACTTTTCCTCCTGAGTCAGGGCAGAAGAGTCCATCTGAAAAAGGGAGAGGTACTAAAGGGCAGCCACAGGAATACTGTGACAATTATAGATGCAACCATAATGTCCAGAATTCACAGTGCTGTGGAGAGCCACTGTGAAATAGCTAGCAAAAAGGAGTGACAAGAAGGGCTTGTTTCTTGGAAACAGTAAATGGCGTTTCTTTAAAATGACCATCTTATAAATCGTCAACGATCTTTCCGTAACTTCCCAGCAATATTGTAGGCCAACAGGCTATCAGACAACTGGATTGGCAGGATGGTCATGAAATTTAGTCATTAAGAGAAAAAAATATTTTGATGCAAAGAGACTTATCTGAATACAGATTTTTTTAAATTAAATTCAGCTTATGTAATAAACTTTTTTTGTTGTTGTTGTTAAAATCAATGTGTGAGGTGCTATGGAGATGAAAAGCTGACCAAATAATAGATATTTCCCTTGCAGTATTTGCTTTATGATGAGTGATAGTCGTGCAAAGCAGGTTGTGAGAATTGCTATAAGGCATTTTCACATAACGTGTGATGAACAGTTGCCCTGAGCCGTGAGCTCTTCTAGGCATCGGGGAAAGAGGAGCACACAAAACAGCAGATGTGCCTGACCTCACGGAGCTTATATTCTAGTGTCCTCTGAAGTAAAAGATACGTACCATGAAAACAGAGGAGAGAATGAAATTGACTCCATGGGAAGGACCAGGGGTTTGAGCAGAGTGTTCCATTTGAGCCCAAATTCATGACTTGGAGAGCATTTCCAGAGGAAAATGAGGAGTCATGTGGAGGGTAGGGGCTTTCCAAATACTGAAACAACACTTGCAAATATGAAAATCTAAGGTGCCTTCTGAAAACTGCAGATTCATGAATTAATCACTTTGACTTCCAAAACTGCATCATGATGTTATTTTCTATGTGAAACCTAGGGCCATTGAGTGCATGTTAGCATCTCACATTCTCGGAATTCTAAATTACACAACCTTGTAAAATAATACTACATTTGTGAACGCATCCGACATAGTGTCGGCATAGAAGCAACTCAATAACCTTCAATTTGTTATGGAATAGCAATAAAACAGTACTGTATTCGTCATTTTTACCAAAATTTTGGTTCAGTAACAAAATATCAGTGACAACAAAGAACAGCAAAGGTGTACATGTTTTTCTCATTATATTGCAGCTGCACTCTCTGCTCTCTTCATCTTTTTCATGCCAGGATCCAGGCTGAAGGAGCTACTACTATTTGGGACATGCTGTCCTCATAGCAGCAGGAAAAAAAATTGCAATGGGCAAGCCAGCAATGACTCTTAAGATTTCCAATCAGATGTAGTGTATGTGACTTCCATTATGTCCATTGGCTCATGCAAGTCACATAATCAAGCCTGCTGTTTGGAGGTATCGTGAGTCACATGGCATTGGTCAGGGATATAAAATTATCTCATAGGGGGAAGAATAGCTAATTGGAAGCAGTATAATCCACCACAATTATCCTCATACTTCACTCTGTACCACTTGAGTTTTGAGGATTAAAGAATATAGGGTGGAGGGGATACAATTGCTTTGGGGATTTCTAGGGGGTGCAAATGATGAACATGCTCAGCTGCTGACCAAAAGGCTGGAGGGTCAAGTCCATCCAGAAGCTCCTCAGAAGAAAGACCTGGTTATCTACTTCTGAAAAGTTAACCAGTGGAAACCCTACAGAGCACAGATCTACTCTGACACATGGGATCGTTGTGGTTGGCACTGACGCCATGGGAACTGGGTTTTATTATTATTATTATTATTATTACTTTATTATAATTGGGAAGCTAAATCCAAAAATTTTGCACTGTTCAGCGATAGAGCCAAAAGACATTTGTTGTCAGAGCAGTGGACTAAATTCCTAGAGGTGGTTGTCTTGAAGATTTATTTGTACACTCTGGCCGGTTCTATAGGCTGTAATTCATTTATGAATTCAGAACGATACAACACCTGTGAAAGCTCCAGTATGGGGATGTTCTTGTCACTTGGTAAAATCTTCCTAATAGAGATGTGAATGTCTTAAATACATTTTTATAGATTCAACCAGGAATTTTATATAGTTGTCTGAGAGCTCAATGTATGTACCTGTTCCGTGTAAGAACCCCACAAGGCCATTTTGTATTCTAAACCTGAATAAAAATCGCTCTAAAGCACTTAAAATTCAATACTGAGATTTATCTACTAGTAGGAAGCACTGTATTCACCTTTCAGGAGCTCTCAGATTTCTGCAGTCCCAGCACCGGGGACAAAACTCTCAGTCTCACTCTCTTTCCAAGGGATGGGTGAACCCAATAGAGCTCCCATTGTTACCTATGATTCTCTCTTCAGTGAGGTGAGGCATTTTCTGATACAAGTCCAAGATTTCAAAGGCTGGTGATTAACTGCTCGTACCACCTCATGCTTTGTTTAATGTTTCCACAGATAAAATTGAATAATTAACTTAAATCAGTGAGTACCTGTCTGCCATTGAATGTGTCATTCCTGAAAATGCCATTCACAGCTGTAGACTAGAAGACAGATTGGGGTAAACGTAGTCACTCAAGAAATACATCCCTGTATTTATGTGTAAAGCTTTTCTCCTGCAGTGAAGACTGCTCATATCACCTTTGTACAGTCACATCCTTTTGGAACGCTTGTTGTTGATGTTCGTTGCTGTCAAGTCACCTCCAATTCACAGTGGCCTTAAATGTAACAAAATGAAATGGTGCCCAGTCCTGTGCCATACTCGCAGTTGTTGGTGTGTTTGGGCCCGTTGTTGGAGCCACTGTGTCACCCCATCTCATTGAGGGCACCCTCTTTTTCATTGAACCTCCACTTTACAAAGTGTGATGTCCTGTCCAGTGATGATCCCTCCTGATGATGTGTCCAAAGTCAGTGAGACAAGGTCTTGGTAGCTCGATTCTAAGGATCATTCTGGTTGTGCTTCCTCCAAGACTGATTTGTTTGTTTATCTTACGATCCATGGTATGTTCAATACTTTTGGCCAATGGTGCAACTCAAATGCGTCAACTTTTCTTCCGTCTTCCTATTTCATTGTCTAGTGTTAGCATGTCTACGAGGCGATGGCAAGGCTTAGCTTCCATACATTCTGCATACAATTCGTATGGTCTTTTGGGTGACGTTTGATTTTTTTTTTTAAAGGAGTATAATACAAATAATTCAATAGCGGGTATTTGATAAACTCAATAGTGGGTGCTTGATGAACCCGCTCCCATCAAGTAGGGATTCACAAGTTGATGCGATGTTTTTGTATTATGCAGTTTTTTCTAATTAAAATGAGAATGTTGTGTAAGATTGAATAAATTGTGTTCCATTTGAAGAATTAACGAGACACTCAGGCTTGCCAGCATGATATAAAATTCTAATCCCAAGCTCACGGATGAATGCCAGCCCAGATGCACAGATTTCTTCTTGTCCGTCAGATACCACCTGGAAGTATTTATCACAGCACAAGGAGGAAGCTCCTCCTATCTTTTTGGAGGGAGACGTTTATGAAAATTGGCCTCTTTTGATATTGTTCATATTTACAATAAATGACATCCATGAAAGGTCTTTAACTCTAATCAGAAATGCAAAACTGATTACAGAATTTTAATAACCATATAAAAAATGAAACCCTCTAAAGATTGTTGTTTGAGTGTGAAATCAACTTGTTACTCATGAAAGAGAAACACAGAAACAGGTAGAAATTTGGCCACATGGCTCTTTGTATCACCAACCAGCTCCAAAGAAAGTGATTCAGAACCCTTGTCTCCTGTTGGGAGGACCCAGGTTGCTTTGGGCTTGGAAGTCCTTTTCAGATAGAGGAGAAGAGCACACTGGAGCTCTCGAGTAGAAACTTTTGCCTTTTATCGACTTACCTTCCCCATTTACATAGCAGTTAGAAATTAGTATCAATGTTTCCATGTTTTGTTGTTGTTGTTATATGCCATTGAGTCGGACCCGACTCATAGCAACCCCTCCTGGGGTTTCCAAGGTGGTATCACTATGGAAGTAGATTGCCCAACCTTCCTTCCAAGGACTGGTTGGTGAGTTTGAACAGCCAGTCTTCTGGTTAGCAGTCCATAGATTTAAAAACAAAAACAAAAATATTAATAAAGCAATATTTTGAACCAGAAAGAGTTTTGAGAGTTTATATCCAACCTATCCTCAGGTTGGCACACACCTGATTTCATATCATAAAATTGACAATCCATTCTGCTAGAAAGGGGATTTTTAGCTTTTCCTAACATTGAGTCTTCTACTTCATATAGACTTGGATTTAAGAAAATAAACAAATGGTACAATTTTTCTAACCTATTTTTCTCCATGGTGATGCCAAAGAGACTGAAGTTAGTGATGTTTAGCTTCCTGAAACTTTCTTTGCCTCTCTCCTTTCTTCCCTTCTTTTCTGCCCTTCCTCCCTTCCAGAAAAAATGTCTTGGTGCATACTAAGTACTAGGCCTTCTTCTAGGTATTTGGGAAAGACTAGTGATCAGAACAGACAAAACTCATTAACCTCCTGGAAATGCCACTGTTGTTAGGTGCTGTTGAGTTGGCTCTGACTCATAGCGACCCTGTTTACAGCAGAATGTGACAGTGGCCAGATGTGTGCCATCCTCACAATCCTTGCTATACCTGAGCCCGTTGTTGCAACCACTGTGTCAGCCCATCTTGTTGAGGGTCTTCCCCATTTCTGCTGGCCCTGTATTTTACCACAAGGAGCTCTGGTGGTGCTCTGGTAAAATATTCAACTGCCATCCAGAAGGTCAGTGGTTCAAACCCACCAGCTGCTCCATGGGAGAGCGATGAGGCAGTCTGCTGCTATAAAAATTTACAGCCTTGGGAACCCTACAGGAGTTGCTATATGAGTTGGAATTGACTCAGTGACAGTGGGTTTGGTTTTTGGGTTTGTAATTTACCCAGTGTGATATCCTTCTCCAAGGACTGGTTTCTTCTGACAACATGACCAAAGCATGTGAGAAGTCTGGCCACTCTCATTTCAAAGGAGCTTTCTGGCTGTACTTCCTCCAAGGCAGATTTGTTTGTTCTTCTGAAAGTGTATGGTATTTTCAGTATTCTTCGATACCACAATTCAAATACATCAATACTTCTTTAGTCTTCCTTATTCATTGTCCAGCTCTCACGTGCATATAAGATTATTAAAAATACCATGGCTTGGATCAGGAGCACTTTAGTCTGACGTCTTTACTCTTTAGCACTTTAAAGAGGTCTTTCACAATAGATTTTCCCAGTGCAATATGATGTCTGATGTCTTGACTGCTGCTTCCACGGGTGTTGATTGTGGATCCAAGTAACATGAAATCCCTGACAACTTCAGTCTTTTCTCCATTTACTGTGATGTTTCTTATTGGTCCAGCTGTGAGGATTTTTGTTTTCTTTATGTTGAGATGTAATCCATACTGAAGACTACAGTCTTTGATCTTCATCAGTGAGTGCTTCATGTCATCTTAATTTTCAGCAGTCAGAGTTGTGTCATCTACGTATCATAGGTTGCTAATGAGTCTTCCTCCAATCCTGATATTGCATTCTTCCTCATATAGTACACTTACTTGGATTATTTACTCAGCATAAGTATGGTGAAAGGATACGACCGTGACACACACCCTTCCTGATTTTAAACCATGCAGTATTCCCTTGTTCTGTTTGAATGACAGCCTCTTAGTCTATGTACAGGTTCCTTATAAGCACAATTAAAAGTTATGGAATTCCCATTCTTTACAGTGTTGTCCATGATTTGTTATGGTCCACACCATTGAGGGCCTTGGCATAGTCAATAAAACACAGGTAAACATCTTTCTGGTATTCTCTGCTGTCAGCCGAGATCCATCTGACATCAGCAACGATGTCCCTTGTTCCACACCCTCTTCCATATCTGGCTTGAATTTCTGACAGTTCCCTGTCATTAAACTGCTGCAGCTGATTTTTGAATTACCTTCAGCAGAATTTTACTTGTGTGTGATATTAATGATATGGTTGGATAATTTCCAAAATTATCTGCCTACTGTAGTGGGTGGGAAAAGTAAAAAAAAATATATAATAAGAAAAACAATTATACTGTGTAGGTATTTCCAAAAACAAGTTCATGGTCAGAGCATCCTGAGGCAGAAGGTAAGTGATTGTTTAAAAGTGAGTTGAGTGGCTCTCTTCTAGGCTGATAATGACGATTGTATCCAGCTCACCTTCCCTCCGTGTGCACCTTTCTTGTTTCCTCTGTCTCACGGAACTGGAGAGCAGTCCTCCTTATACCTTTCTGTTAAGTTGTTCAGTAAAGTCCATGTGTAGAATGTCATGCTTTAATCCCTGCCAAACTCACTGGAATGTGCTTTCTTGTAAAATGACGGAAAATAGCAGAAGCAGGCCATAGAATGTTCACACTTAGTGGCTGAGAGGGTGAGTTTTAGGTACAGATCTGGATTCAAGGTTTAGTTACTCCTAGAAGGCTGATCTTGGGCAAGGTAGCTTACCTCTGAACATTGGCTTCATGTTCTCTAAAATGTTTGTACTTGGATTATCTGTCACCTGGAGCAGAAGTAAAGAGAAGAAGATAGCGTATGTGAAAGGCCCTTAAAGTGAGCCCTCAACCAATATGGCAGCATGGTGATGGTTGGTGTTGGTCATTTTTTTTTTCCCCACACTTTATTTTTTTAATCCTGAGGACTTTTCTTTCCATATTTGGCCATATCCAGTTGCCACAGATTTATTTTGAATTTGTAGCTTTGTCTCACTTCATCAGGCTTATTTCCACTCACTGCTCCAGTTTCCTAGCATCGATTATTTATTGGCTTAAACACAGTTTATTAAATGCTGGGGGCACGTGAGTTCCAGAGGAGCAGGGAGGGTGGTCCTCTGGAGCGAGGTGGGTACAATAGTAATGAGTATACACAGCTAGTAACTCTTCATTAAAAGAGTTTAAGAAACTTTAGCACAGTAGTTAAAATGTCTGTAAAGACCACATAGTACATGAAAACTAAGGCTAATCGAATACCCATAGCTGCATTTACTGAGCTAGGGATTAAAATTAATCAGCCTGTCCTTTGCCTCAGTTCCTGCTCTGCTGGGCCAGGCACCCAGCCATTCAAAGTGGTTCTCCAGCAGATGCTGGTTCTCTTGGTTTAAGAATTGCCCTGGGGACTTCTGCACAGGGTCTTCAAAAGTAGCTGAGCTTTATAAAATGAATACGGAGGCCAGCTCGTCACTGTCCATATAGTTGTCTTTAACCTTCAGGCTATTCTCTGCTTCAATGGGAGATGCTGAGCTGTTGCTCTGACAGCTGTCCGCGTGCCTGCCCCTGCCTTCCCTTGGGAACTGGAAGTTTCCACTGTGTGTGTTCAAAGAAGATACTCTATAAACTCACCATCAGCACTGAGCTGGAACTGGTTCTCAGCTATACTGGTTTCCTGAGTGTGACCTGACAAATTTATTTATTGTATTTGGACCCTGGCTTTCATACTTAATACAGAACAGTAGCTGTAGCCATCACGTTAACAGTGCACCTCATTCTGTGGTCAGTGGGTAACTGGTAGAATTGTGGGCCATTAATGACTTAACTTCATTAATTGTTTGAAAATTAGTTTATAACATTTGTTTTTTATTCTTAAAACCCTGATATCTTTTTCATGTTCTGGTTATGTTTGCAAATTCCTAAATAAATGGGATATCAGTTCTAAATGTAACAATTTGTGCTTTCAGTGTGTTCATTCAGGAAAATTCTACTAAGCACACGGCTGAGCATTCTGACTCACATTTGTAATATGTGCTGAATGAAGTGAGGATGGAGGGGCTGGGATGAAGATACCTGGTTCCCTCAGACCTTGCCAGCTTAGTTTCTCTTTGTTCCTCATTGACTTGTAATTCATGAATATTGGAAGTTGGGATTAATTATTCATCGTTGAATTTGTTTCTGAGTAAATGATGGGGGATAAAATGGCGTAATGTAATAGGGGAGATGGCTACATAGCACTTATTATCGATTCTGTGAGACAGCTGTCTAACAATGAAGTGGGAAGCCCTTTGAGGTGATGAGTTCCCCACCTCCGGAGGTATTCAAGTGTATGTGGCTGTTACGGTGTGTAAAGAAGTCAAACATTCACATTCTGCACTCATCACATGCTCTTTGAGAATTTGCTATGCGTTTGTCACTGTTCTAGGCCCTGTCACAGTGAGGAAACAAGTCACATATAACCATCTATTTCATTTCTTACAGAGTCCAAAAAATAGCATGTCATTAAGTGAAAGAAGTAGGTGTCATAATACGTATTACGATGGAAACAAACAAAGGCCATGCGAGAGACTGATGAGGGTGACTGATGTGAGATCATCTGGTTGGAAAGCAGCTTCCACGTGACAGTGGGGACAAGCGTCAGGCAGAGAGGGTGGCAGGTACAAAGAGCGAGGCAGGAACCTCGGCGTGGTTGAGGAGCTGGGAAAAACCAAGGTGACTGGGGCTTGTAGCAAAGGCAAGAGTGGAGAAAATGAGGTTTTGGAGAAGGGCTCTGGGACTGAAGTGGACAGTTCACGTGAAAAGAAAACAAGTTATAATGCAAGGGCAGTTAAATGTGAAAACCAGAGAGTTTCAGTAAAAAGCACAGTCTCTTGCCCATCCGTTCTACCAACAGTCCTGCTCTCTAGAGGAGAATAATTTAAAACTTGTGTTGCTTTGGTTTTTGTTTATTTATTTATTTATTTGAGTCCTACAGATTGCCTTCCTATAATTAATTAATATGCTTGCAGTGCTGTTTCCTGACTGAGCAAGTTCATACAAAATCCACTGATTTTCTTCTATTGTGGTAGAGAGAATAATGGACACCATTCCCCCAAATATTAGCATACGTGGGGGTTGCCATGCATCAAATCCACTTGATGGCAAGTAACAATAATGATAAATGAATTACACACGTTCTAAGTGATGTTCTGGCCATTGGAAAACCCGAACCTACTGCCGTTGTGTCAATTCCAACTCCCTGTGCCCCTAGAGGACAGAGTAGAACTGCCCCATAAGGTTTCCAAGGCTGCAAACCTTAACGGAAGCAGACTGTCTCATCTTTCTCCCATGGAGCAACTGGTGGGTTTGAACCACCAACCTCTTGATTAGAAGCCCAGTGCCTTAACCATTGCACCACCAGACCTCTACTCTGGCTATGGGAAGGGGGCATATAAAATTGCAAGGGCATCCAAGGAGATGCTTTCTTGAGATGTCTCAGCTCACCTGTAAAGCTGTTGGAAAGCCTTTCTCTGAATCAGACTTGAGACAGACCCAGGGCCCTGTTCTCGTGGTACTGCTGTCCACAGTTGACTTTGAACACCATTGTTACTTTTCCTTAGTAATGATATTGATCCAAACGTTTGACACTGAAAATGTTCAGCGTTTGAAGTAGGAAATTGTTTTTCCCGTAGGTACTTACTCACCAGATGTGTGTTCTCCAGAGTGAACACCCCTGTGTGCAATTTTAAAAGGAAAGCCATTTCACCCCCTTCCCTTCGCCTTCCCACACAGAGATTTTCTGGTATTTAAAGCGCAGCTAACAACCTTTCTCTCTCTCAGAATTTTCCGTGGCATCTGCATGAAAATTAAGAAATACTTTGGGAAAGTAATTTAATTTTGCAAATGCAAAACTAATCTCTACTCATCATGGAAGCAGTAAAACATAAGAGATTTCGAGAAAGGGAAATCTCAATTTTGAAAACTTTGCATGGAATGAATTACAACGAAGTAAACCAGCTTGGAACCCATCCCTCATTCACGTATGCACCTTGCCAGGAATTTAAAGCCACAAACTGCACGGCCAGGCTGGCCAGACAGCTTGCAGTGATGATTGGTGCCAATACCTTAGCTTTGTTCTCCTCTCAAGACTTCTGGGTCCTGGCAGAAAACAAAAAGCTTCATGTTGAGAAAATCAACTTGGACAAAAAGGAAAAAGCATTTAGGCTTTGAAGAAAATATGTATGGTGTTCACACACTTTCATCTTCCAGAAGATGATTTGATTCCCAGCCTTTTTTGTTTTAAAATGCATTTTACTGAAATATAATTTATGTACATTGAAATACATAAAACTAAAGTGACATGGGTCAATGCATTTTTTTTTCAGTGTTCCCTCCCCTCCTCTCCTCCACCCCTGGTAACCAACAAAGAAAGTTCCCTTCCGTATATAAACCTTTCCTTGAGTTTTTACAATAATGAACTAATACCATATTTGTCCTCCTGTGATTGACTTGTTTCACTCAGCATAATGTCCTCCAAGTTCATCAGTGTTATGCAGTGTTTTGCAGATTCTACATTATTCTTTAGGGTGGCATAGTGTTCCATTGTGTGTATATACCACAGGTTGGTTATCCATTCTTCTTTTGATGTGTACGTAGGTTGTTTCCATCTTTTTGCTGTTGTAAATAGTGCTGTGATGAACATGGGTGTGCATATAACTGTTCTTGTCCTGGCTTTCACTTCTTTAGGATATATACCTAGTAATGGAATTGCTGGGTCAAATGATATTTCTAATTCCAGTTTTTTAAGGAATCATCATACTGTTTTCCATGGTGGTTGTATCATTTTACAGTCCCACCAGCAATGTATAAGACTCCCAATCTCTCCACATCCTCACCAGCATCTGCCTTTTTCTGTCTTGTTGAGCTTTGCCATTAATGCCGGGGTGAGATGGTATCTCATTGCTATTTTGATTTACATCTCTCTGACAGCTAATGATCATGAACATAGATTTGCTGGCCGCCTGAATATACTCTTTGGTGAAGTGTCCATTCATGTCTTCTGCCCATTTTTAAATTGGATTGTTAATCTTTTTGTTGAGGTGTTGGAATTTTCTATAAATTTTAGAGGTAAGTCCCTTGTCAGATATGTAATTATCGACAAGTATGAATTTGTTGCTGTCATTTTATTGTGTGCTGTTTTCGTGGTGTCGATTTCTTTGTTCCATATAATTTTCTGTGCTGTGCTCATTTTGTTTATGAGTCGTGTTATCATTTCCTTCATTGCTACTGTTTTAGTATTTGCTAAATATTTTTGCTGGTCCTCTTTTTTATTTTGATGTGAAGGTTTATCATTTTTCTTTGAGGTTACCCTGTGATTTATAGTTTTCTTCTCAAGTTTAGAACATTCCATTCTATCTTGTAGTTGTCTTGACTTCCCTACCATCTAGAAGTTCTGTAACTACACAATTTTTTCCCTCTTTTTGGTGTGTAGTTGTCCTCATTTGTTGATTGATATTTCTGGTTCCCTGTTTACATTCTTGTAGACTTATTTAGATACTTACATAACTGGGTTGGTTTCTGGGTTATGTCATCATGTGTGTTAATGGTCAGTTGTTGTTTTTACTGTTATTGGTTCTTTGTCCAAAGAACTCCCTTTAGCATCTCTAGTAAGGTTGGTCTGATTTTAACAAATTCCCTTAATTTCTGCTTATCTAGAAATATCCTATGTTCACCATCATATTTGAGGAACAATTTGGCTGGGTACGTAATTCTTGGTTGGAAATTTTTGTCTTTCAGGGTTTTATATGTACCACCCCATTGTCTTCTCGCTTGCATGGTTTCTGCCAAGAGATCTGAGCTTAGTCTTACTGGTTGCCCCTTGCAGGTAACTTTTGGTTTTTCCTGTGCTGCTCTCAGGATTCTTTCTTTGTCTTTGGTTTTGGTGAGTTTGATGATGATACATCTTGGTGATTTTCTTTTGGGGTCTATCCTGTCTGAGGTTCGTCAGACTTCTTCAATGGATATATTCTCATTTTTTATCCTACCAGGAATATTCTCTTCAAACAAATCTTCAACAATTTTCTCTGTGATTTTAATTGTCTCTTTCTATTCTGGAATTCTGATTACACATTATTCCTTTTGATGTCATCCCACAAGAACCTTGTTGTTATTGTTGTTATGTGCCGTCGAGTCAAACCCGACTCATAGCGACCCCTCCTTGGGTTTCTGAGGCAGTATCACTACGGAAGTAGGATTGCCCAACCTTCCTTCCGAGGAGTGGCTGGTGGGTTTGAACCG
Source organism: Orycteropus afer afer (assembly GCF_000298275.1). Lineage (NCBI taxonomy): Eukaryota > Metazoa > Chordata > Mammalia > Tubulidentata > Orycteropodidae > Orycteropus > Orycteropus afer. Next base: position 922,712 of record NW_006921644.1, on the reverse strand, counting down.
CCAGCCGTCTGGTTAGCAGGCAAGTGTCTTAGCCACTATGCTACCAGAGCTCCCGTTCACTTTCTAAAGAAGTATTGAGATATTGGCCTTCAATCTCACTAATTCAGTCTTCCATTGATTCAATTCTACTCCTTTGCCCATTCAATGTGTTACCTATTTCTGAAAATTTAGTATTAATCTTCTGGATTTCTGTCTGTAGATTTTGTATCATTTCTAATTTTTTCATTTATTTTGTCATTTTGTTCTTGTGTTGTCTTTTGAAATTGTAGGGTCTTCTCTGTGTTTTCCTCAATTTTGCCAGTGTTTTCCTTGATCTGCCTCTCAGTTGGTTGAAGATCCCTAAATATAATTATTTTGAATTCTTTATCAGGGATTTCTAATGCTGATTCTTCCTCAGGGACATGTTTTGGATCTGAATCCTGGTCCCTTGTTTCTCCTGCTTTATCTTGCTTCTTTGTGTGGATTGTGATGCTCTGTTTTCTCTGAGGCATTATGACGTTTTTGTGTTTATATTTAATTGATGATTGTATGTTGAAGTGACTTGCCCATAATTTTTGTTTTCTTTGGATTTTATCTAAGTAAGCAGGGTACTGTGCTCCTCTGTTTCCTAGTTGGCAGCACTTGTACACTCACCACCTGTCTCCTTTCCCATTGTCAGCCTCCCATATGTCCCTGCTATCCTTGACAGACAGAGCTTATTCTTAGGTCCCTGGAGTCTGAATGAGAATGCTGTCACTTTAAAATCCAATATGGCCACTGATTATAAAGATTCAAAATGGCTGCACCCCCTGAACAGTGGAAAGTCCATGGCTCAGGATGTCTCCCTCCTTGGTTTCCCTTCCTAGTCATAGACCACCAGTACAGTTGTCCCTGCAGCCCTTGGGGACCAGTGCTGATCTTTAGATCAATTCCCAGGTCCCAACACCACTTGGAAATATTCAGGCTGTTGTTCCCGTCAGAGTAGCTTGACAGTCCACTGCTCCGACCATCTCCGTACTCACTGTTTTTGTTCAGGATTTTCCACTAGCTGGTGCCTAATACACTTCTGTATACTTCCTTTCAAAGCTCAGGGCTCCAGGATTATCTTCTGTATCTCTGTCAACTGGTTTCTCTTTTCTTGGTTGAAGAGGGTCTGTGTGGCTTGTCTGATTCCCAGCCTTTTTGAAAGAACACTGTACCATCCTGTTTCACAAACAAGGGCATGTGGGGAAGGGTCCTGCTCTTCCAGTGTTCAGCTTGGTGCAGTAGCTGGAGCAGCTTTTCTGTATTTTTCTGCCACGTTCATTTGTGAAATTTGTTTTGCGCATGCATGTTTCTCTGATTAGACTATAAATATTTGAAAAAATTTGCTTTTTCTCTTTCTGTGCTAGTATTATAGTTTTCCGTGGTGCTAATAGGGTTAAGGGAGCTCTGGTAGCATAGTACCTAAGGCACTTGCTGCTAACCAGAAGGCTGGCGGTTCAAACCCACCAGCCACTCCTCAGAAGGAAGGTTGGGTAATCTACTTCTATAGTGATAACACCTCAGAAACCCAAGGAAGGGTCGCTGTAAGTCAGGTCTGACTCAACGGCACATAAACAACAACAATAACAATAGGGTTAGGATGAAGTAGTCAGCCAAGAAGAATGACTAGTAGTGCTGGAGCTTGCCTACCACCCAGGGGGATTTCATGCACTAGAGTCACTTTGGTAATAGCTTTTTTTTTGGAAGTAATTACTTTGGAGCCTGTTGTTAGGTGCAGTCAAGTCAATTCCAACATATAACGATCCTATGTGACAGAACACTACTGCCCCATAGGGTTTCCTAGGCTATACTTTTTTTTGTTATTATTATTTTAAACTTTTTATTGTGATTTTGGTGAAAGTCTATAGAGCAAATTGGTTTTTCATTCAACAGTTTATACACATTTTGTTTTGAGCCATCAATTTCAATCCCTATAATGTACCTGTATCTGCCCACTTCCTCCCAGGGTTTAATTTTCCATTTGTCCCTTCCTACTCCTTCCTGCCTATGGAGCTTTGTCCCTGGGCAAATGCTGCCCTTTTGATATCCTATGGTTGATTGTTCTAAGGAGTGCATACCTTCCTAGGGTTATTGTTCTCCTTGTGGGCCTGTCTTTTGGCTGAAAGTTGAGCCATGGGGGTGAGTTCAGGCTTGAAGGGTGTCTGAGGGCCATAATTGACTCTAATCTTATGGAAGCAGATCACCAAGTCTTTCTCACAGAGCTGCTGAGTGGGTTCCACCTGTCAATCTTGGGGTGAGCAGCCAAGTGCTTGTGTGATTGTGCCATCAGGGCCCCTTCTTTGAAGTTTAGAGTTGGAAAAATTATTCTTAATGACACTAGAGTGCTTTTCATTCATAGACATTTAAACAGAGGATTGTAGACCAAAAGAAAAAAAAAAAAAGTCTTCTCTCCTCTCTTCATGGTGTATGTGATGTTTCAGGACCATACTCAATCTTTCTCAACCACCCTCTTCATACCTTCCAACCGTCCTTTTCCTAACTCTGATAGTTAAGGTTGTGTGTCAGTTTCCTGGGCTGTGATTTTGAGTGCCTTGGCAGTTGGATGTAGTTATTCCCCACGATGAGGTAGGATGTGGTGTAATTACTTCCTTGATGGGATCTGCTGTGAGTACTTAATCAGTTGAGGGAGAGTTGCCTTTGGTGTGTGGCCTGCTTCCAGTATGTAGAAAGGATCCTGCATTTGGTTCAGTCTTCATCTCCAGTTCTTGGACTTGAACCAGGTGGACTTGAACTGTGTTGCCTGATGATCTTGGGGTTGTTGACTTCACAGCCTGTGAGCTAAAACCTTATGATTTTACCTGCTGATCTTGGACTTGTAGCCTCAGCTCCCAGCATCTACACGAGTCAGGAAGAGCCTCCAGCTTGCTCCAATGGGCCTGGAAGGCTGAGCTGAGCCCAGTTGAGGGATCCGCATCCAGCCTCTAGAGCTGGTGCTCTGAATTCAGACTTCTAGCCTCCTCAACTGTAAGAGAATAAGTTTCTGTCCCTTAAAGCCATCAACTTGTGCCATTTCTGTTACGGCAGCATTAGAGGAGTAAGACGCTAACCTCAGTCTAGAGCCTTGATTGCTTTACTTCTCCATTCTAAACATATTTTTAAAAGTAACTAAATAGTTAAGACTTGCATAAAGAAAAAAACAGGTAAATTAATTTCAAGTATCTATTGATTCTTGGGCCATGTTTCTTGGATTGGGATTCTGCTGTGATGCTAAAGCACGTGGGTCACGGATTGAACAAATGCACACTTATTTCTGGCTTTGTGTCATCCTTTATTCTTTCTTTCCAGCTGTAACCATCACATCCCTCCTTTCCACAATTCCAAAGTCTTCCCTCTTTTCAAGGGCTCTTGTAATAACCTATAATTTTCTCTAAGTCTGCACTATCAAGTACAAATGTTAATTGCCTTTCTCTTTTTCTCAAATTCAAAATTAGTTGTATAAGAAAAAATTATATACTTTGGCTATATGGTTTGATATTATTTTGAAAATGTTTTCAGCATTAATGTTGTCCTCTGAAGCTAGAGTGTTAAGTTATCAAGAAGCAAGGCTAATTCTATTATGTGTCTTTTACCCTTCACTAGGATCTATTTTTGTTCAATTTGGTAAGGCCAGAAGAAGAATGGGGAAAGGAAGTAACATTTAATAAGTACCTACTATGTGCCCAATACAAGGCTAAGAAATTTACATAAACACTTAATGCAGCAGTTATAAGGGGTAGATGGTGAGAAGAGAAAACCAAGTATCAGTGAGTTTAAGTTGCCTGAGGTTACCCAGAAAATTACCTAGTTAAGATGGAATTGGTAGCAGAATTTGGCTGTTTATTTTTAAAAAAGGGGCCTAAAGCACCTTTGATTAACTTCCTCTCATTTCTAAGATTTTAAACTCCCTATTCAAGAGACGACTAGGTCACATTATTGCCAGCTAGTAGTACCTTCTCAGATCTCCCAGAATTATAAAACTCACCATCCGGTGGATGCCAACTCATTGTGGCCATATAGGACAGAGTAGAACTATCCCCTGGGGTTTCTAAGGCTGTAATCTTTACAAAAGCAGACTGCTTCATCTTTCTCCCTTGGAGGGGCTGGTGGGTTCAAAATGCTGAGCTTGCAGTTAGTGGCTGAGTGCTTAACCACTGTGCCGTGGGAATTAAACAGCCTATAATACTGTTTTCTTGATTTATAATCCTTGTGAGAGGGATGGAGTAGTATATGCTGGACCATGTGGTCTGGGGATAGAGTTTCAGCTTTGTGAAGGAGAGAAAGTAACAGGATCTCATTTAAACTAAGGAACCTCCCATCCAGTTGCCTCCTGACACATGTTGGAATTCTCAGGTGGTAAATTACACCCCCTTTCCTCCCATCACTCCTAGTGATCCCCATTGGGTTTCTGAGGCAGTGAATCTTTAAGGAAGTAGATAGCTCCATGTTCTTCCGCAGAGCAGCTGGTGGGCTTGAATCACCAACCTTCTGGTTAGCAGTCAAATGCCTTAGGGACTATGCCACCAGAGCACCTTTTTTTTTTGGTTTTGATTTTCTTCCCATCAAGGAGCTCTGGTGGTATAGTGGCTACAGTGCTAAGTTGCATGGCTGCTAACTGAAAGGTTGGCAGTTGCCACCCACCAGCTGCTCCATGGGAGAAAGATGCAGTAGTCCGCTCCAGTAAAGACTGCAGCCGTGGAAACCCTGGGGGGCAGTTATACACCGTCCTGGAGAGTCACTATGAGCTGGAATGGACTTGACTGCAACAGGTTAGTGGATCCCTGCCATCTGAGTGAGGAAGCTGTTAGCAGATGGAAGCAGGGGTAAGATGGATGGAGACTAAAACATGTGCTTTGCTCCTGATGAAAATCTAGATCTAGTTTTTCCAGGTCTGGGACAAGGAGGCATCTTGTCAGAAAATTGTGCTGTAACCCCTCCAGGCACAGACTACTCTCAGGACGTGGTCCTGCACGTCCTCTGCTGCTGGCTGGCAGATCCAGAGGACGGAGTGCCTCAAGCATGCCTGACTCCAACTCACAAATACAGTAGGTTTGAAAGGAGAGCATGCGGAATCGGGGTAAGAGTCCGTCAGTCTCGTTTATTTCAGCAAAGCTGGTTTCGGGGTAGCATCATAGACCCAAACTGCGAGGCTTTGAAACCTGACTTCTCCACTAGTCCCATGACTTTGGGAGCAATTTAACTCATCGTTCTTCAGGCTCCCTCTGAACAGTCCTAAGGATTGTGAGTAGTAAACGATAGAGTATTTGCTCAGCAAACACTCAACAGTTACTGGCTACTGTTATGATTAGGTGGCACAGGCAGTAAAGTGCTTGGCTTCTTACCTAAAGGTTGACAGTTCAAACCCACCCAACCACTGCTCGGGAGGAAGACCTGGTAATGTGTTCCTGTAAAGATTAGAGCCAAGAAAGCCCCATGGGGCAGTTCTGCCCTGTCACACGGGGTCACTGGGAGTCGCAGCTGACTCATTGGCACCTAACAACATAGTTTGGATCAGGTTCTGCTGGTTGTTCTCACTATTAGCGTTCATTTTTGTGATGTATTAATTGTAAACTAAGAAAAAAAAGATAGGCACTACTTCTTTTGTGAGTCTTTTTTTTTTTTTTCCCTAAGTATTTATCTTTGTAAGAGGAGAAGCAAAACCATACTCAAACCATCAACAATGGATGATAATAAAGACTGATCCATTTCCTGCCCTGTGAGACCCTTGTGAGAAGAGTACCAAATGTCCGCACTGGTAAATTTGCCATTTTCATCCATTTATATGGACAGACTAGATATTTTTTTTTGCAAAGAATTATAGTTTTTCCTGCATCGCTTATTTTGACAATCTATATTTATAGAAGGGTTTACATGAATAGATTAATAGTTCCCCTGGGCTTTTACTTAGTTTCACTAGTAGGAAGAGCTACCATATTTGAGCCCATCTTATGGGACAGACCTTATGCTGAGGGATGTCACTCAGCCCTTCCATGATGAAGAGTTCAGGTATTTTCTCCCTGTTGAACATTAAGGACTTCCTCAAGGTCTTTATGGCTGATCAGGGGCAGTTAGGATATAAACCCACATGTATCCTACTCCAAGGCCAAGAACCAAGTGTCCACTTAGGTTCACAGTCAGGTGTCCCTCTTCTCCCTTTAAGTATCTGACAAGCCTGTCAGATACCGTTTATCCTTCACATAGATTAAGTCTGTCACTACTTGTATTTAGATACTCTCTTCAGTAAATAAACTTGAGTTAACCTTTTTCTTTAGGGACTGGACCTTTGAGATCTTTCAGGAATTAGAGTTTATTAAAAATGTGCTGTGTCATACTTTCTACCTTTCAGAAGCTTGCCCTTCACAGTGAAAAGATCTCTTAGATTAGAAGAAAAGAAACTGGTGATTTGATTGGTGTAGAGCTCCCATGATGACATAAATCAGCTGTAAGGTGACTTCTTTCTGAAAACTCTCTAAGAAGCTAAGCAGATGGCAGCTTTAATTGGCCAGAGATGCATCACAATTTATTGATATAATTTAATCTATTTCCCATTAAATCATCTTTTTAGGAGTGTGAGGGGAAAGAGATGCCCAAATATGTTAATCTGAAGAACTCTGGAATGTCCGTTTAAGACATTCTGCTTTCTTCTCATGCCTCACTCAATTTAACCAGTGCCACACAGGAGCTTCCTCACTGAAAGCCCTCAGAGGATGCATCTGGTGAGGTCTTAGGGAAAGGTCTCCAATAGCATCTGAAAATCTAATTAACTCTAGTTCGGTTTTCACTTTCGTGCTGAGTGACATGAAATAGTTATAATATATGTTCCTCAAAGCTTTATTAGTAAACTTTGGGCAGCTTTATTTGTCTAACATCCTCCCTTGTCAACATGAGAAGAGGACCTCTGGTGGCCCAGTGCCTAAGGCACTGACTGCTAACCAGAAGGCTGGCGGTTCAAACCCAGCAGCCACTCCTCGGAAGGAAGGTTGGGCAATCTACTTCCATAGTGATACTGCCTCAGAAACCCAAGGAGGGGTCGCTATGAGTCGAGGCCGACTTGACGGCATATAACAACAACAACAAAAGCACGAGAAGAGGGACTGTCACCATTATTCTGTCTGATGTTTGTCATCATTGTGGGGCCCAGGTACCAGATCATAGTCTCACTGAAGAGTGTGTTTTCATCACCTTGACATTCTTGGCACTTGCTACCATCCATCAGATGTTGACCTGGGCTTGAGTAGATAGCCATGTGTGTGTCTACACGCACATACATGTGGGTGTCTCATTACTGCACTCAGTATGCTATCCAGTCAATTCTAACCCATAGGAACCCTAGAGGACAGAGTAGAACTCCCCCCATAGGGTTCCCAGGGTTGTAATCTCTATGGCAGCAGATGGCCAGGTCTTTTCTTCTGTGGAGTCACTGGTGGGTTCAAACCATTGACCTTTTGGTTAGCAGCCAAGCCTTAACCACTGCTCACCAGAGCTCCTTGCATTCAGACATGTCAAGGGTAAATTTCAGGTTGTTTAAGGATCACATTGATTTTTCATTTTTGGAAGAGAAAAAAAATTATAAAGTAGCAAATATACATACTTCCATATCTAAGGTGACTTTCTACCACTTTCTGAACACGTAGAATCATGGTCTTAGAAAATAAAATGCCAAAGTGGGTTGTAAATTAGATACCTGTGATTTCTTTGTGAAATTAAAGCTCTCTAAGTGTGTGTGTGTGTGTGCATACACACACACATATACATATATATAAATATATATATATATAAATATATATATATATATATATATATATATATTTACCATGGTATAGAAGAAAAAACGTAAGGATGGATTCAAAAAGCTTGGGTTTGAATCCTGTGTCATCAATTATTTGTTGACTGATTGATTTTATCATATTGATCAGTAACTCTTTATCTCTTCTCACTTTGTGACCTGGGGTAGTAATAAGAATATTTTAAATAATAACAAAAATAATGGTAATGGCTTATATTTATTCATAACTTACTATGTACGAGGCCCTTCATGTCATACTTAATATACATTATCTCATTTAATCTTCGAAACTAAACAAAGAAACAGCAGCAGCAACAACAACAACAAAAAACGGTTGGTGTCATTTTGACTCTAACTCATGGTGCCCTTATGTACATCAGAGTAAAACTACTCCACAGGGTTTTTGGGACTGGGTAGTGTTTCATTCTGCTGTGTGTAGGGTCGTCATGATTCGGAGATGACTTGGCGACACCTAACAACAACAACAGCAACAACCACAGGGTTTTCAGTGGCTGATGTTTTGGGATTAAATTGTCAGGGCTTTCTTTTAAGGCACCTAGAAGCCACCCTGTAAATAGGAGCTTTTTTTAGCTTTTACAGATTAGGAAGCGAAAGCTTAAAGAGGTAGCATGCCTAACATTACTTAACTAGGAATCGACAAGAGTCAGGGAGGGTACCTTGTTGTGTTAGATACACAGATCCATACTCTTAGCCACTCTATCACTGCCTTTCCTTACTCTCAGTGTACCTACCCCAAAAATGGAGGTGCCAGTGAGAAGGTCTGCCATAAATATTAAATGGGAAAAAATTAACTGAAAGGCTAATGACACTGTGTATATGGCAACTTATGGAGTTTTGGGTCACCATTCACTAGAAATGGATATTGCTGCAAGGCACAGTAAAGTCCAGTATGAGTGATTAAGCAAATAGAGGTTTAACTGTCTCATATAACAGAATGGTCCAGAATTACACAGCCAGCAGTCAGTCATGGCAATGCTGATATTTCTATGATTTCCTTGGTGGTGTCTTATGCTTGCAAAGTAGTTGCTGTCATTGCAAATATTGTATCTGCCTGCAGACATGGAAGAACGTGGAAGAGGCACATGAGGTCTCTCTCTCCCTCTTTTCAGGAAGATGAGTCTATCCTGTGGGTGAGAACTGGATTCACACCAGCAAACCAAAACCAAACCCACAGCCATCAAGTTGATTTGGCCTCATACCACCCCTCTAAGACAGAGGGGAACTGCCCCAGGGGGTTTCCAAGCCTTCACATCTTGACTCCTCCTGTGGAGCAGCTGGTGCATTTCAACTGCTGACCTTGTGGTTAGCAGCCGAATGCTTTAACCACTGTGCCACCAGTGCTCCTTTGGATTCATGCAAAAGTGGGTGGAAACAATGCATTTTTTGTCCCCCTTCTCCTTTCCCCCCGCCCCCACCACAGTCTCTGTTGTGAGAGGCAGAAGAATGAAGGGAGTTAGAGGTAGGAGTTTTAATTTCCATTTTTAATGAAATGTCCATTTCCTTCCACAGTTCCACTTTTTCTGCATTCAAAATTCTTTCCAGTTCTGGCTACATTTTTCCAGCCTCTGTAGCTGAGGAAATTGTCTGTGTACAGGTAGGGCCTGCTCCAGACAGGAAACCCATGTCCTCCTTTAGCTGAGGTGATGCTTGTCATGAAAGTGGCAGAACCTAGTGGAGAATCTGCTGTTTGAACATTTGTGTTTGGAACAGTGACCCTGGTAAGCCATGAAATGGTAACGAGTCCATTAGTCATTCACAGCACACCTACTAGGTATGTGGGGCCCGAGAATAAGATCGGTGAGGGGTGTGGAGGTAGGTCATTACGTTCCTTTCAACTCCAGGAACCCAAGCTTTCGGTGGCTTTAATTATGTTCTGCAGGATTTGCTGAGTGTGCAGCACCAAAGGCTAGCTGACTTCTCCTGCTCAGAGTGGGAGAGTGTATTTACACGTTGCTCTGTAGATGGCACCACCTGGAGCTAACCTGGGTGAGTGGCGCTGCTTTGACCTTGCAACATAGAATTATCAGTGCCATACGCTTAGCTCTAGACTTGAAACACAAATGAATAAAACATAGTTTCTTTGTAGGAAATGCCTGTAGCAGGTAGGAGGATAATTTTGCTGAATTATAAGACAGAAGATATGATAAGAGACCATAATCATAGCTCCAAAGTACTCATTTCAGTCCCTAGTATGATTAATCCCAACCCACAGTACCAAGGAGGCCTTTGCAGGGGGAATGCTCTTTCTAACTGGGAAAGATTGGCATGCTTTCCAACTAGGAAATAATGAGGGAATATACAGAGATCAAGAAGGATCCAGGAGATGTTGAATGAAATATGATGGCGAGGCTCATGTTCACGGTTTACGAGGCAAAGAAGAGTGAACATGATTGAGACTGAGAATCTGGAAGGTGACGAATGACTTGTCCCCTTTAAGACTTGGACTTCTCCTTCTGGCAGTGTTACCAAATATTTTATTATCATTATTATTATTTGGGGGACAGGGGAATTGGAAGTCATTATTGTTGTGGTTTTTAGAGAGGTGAATTAGCCCCTGTGGAACCCGTTGGAGAGTTGTGAGTTTAGAGGGGGGAGGTGAGAGTGGAAGGTTATTAAAATCATGCCGGCCAGAGAAGAGGGCAGAGTGGAGGGGGCATACTGAAACCCGCCTCGACCGCACCCCTGCTAGTGGGACTACAGTGTACGGTCGAAAGCCTCTAGCTTATTTATTTATTTATTTATTTTTTACTAGAAAATTGGGGGGGGGAGGGGTTTATAGGAGCACCAGTATTTGTTCAACAAATATCTCCTGAATTCCTGGTGTGTGCAGGGAATTATGTTGTTTGCCAAAAAAAAAAAAATGGGAGCCATGTCCTTTGACCTCTTTATGTGATAGTTGGGGATAAAACAATATATATGAATGACTTCTAGTAATGACACAATAGCTTGTATTAGACTAGCCCTCCAAAAGATAACAAGTCTTACTCGCAACCAATTTAAAAAAAAAAACCAGATATTTGATTGCTTTGGAGAATGACCAAACCATTCAGAATCTTTGGGGTAAATGATCTGTGTGTATGTGTGGGGGGGGTTTGGGGGGTGAGAGAGAGAGAGAGATGGCGTGCTGTATGAGTTTCTCTACCTGTTCTGTGTGGAATGGGGACCAGGACCTGAAGCAGAGAACCATAGCCTTAGTGCCTCACGAAGTCAGTGGAATGGTTTTGGGAGCTTCCTGAGGGGGTAGAATGTGTGGTGAGAAATCCTAGAATGAAAGAAAACATAAGCCTCAAAATAGGTATATAAACACCACCCAAATCCTTGGCTGACCCTGGAACTTTGCACAAGGGAGACAGTAAAGTTACCACTGAAAAATAATTGCTGAAAGGCTAAAAGAACAGAGCAGAGATTTTAGCTGTTATTTATCTCAGGGAGGCAGTCTAAACTATGAGTTCAGTCATGTTAACTGTTAAAACAGAGTTGAGCACTTCAAAGGAAGAGGACATATTCCACAGATTACAGTACATCATCCGCAATGTCATGAATATAATTTTAAAACATTACTCGATATGTGAAGAAGTAGGAAAATGTAACTCAGAATCAAGAGAAAAAATAGTGCCTAGAGATCTACCTCAAGATAACTCAGATAAAGGAATCAGTAAATAAGGACTTTTGTATATCCTCAGTACATTTTCAAAAACTTAAAGGAAAGTATGGCCATAATGAGGGATGACAAAAATTTAAGCAGAGAATTGCAAAGTGCAGATTTGAATCAGAGAGTAATTTTAGAACAGAAAAGTAAAATACACGTAGTGAGTATTTATTGAAGTTGTTAAACAATGGCTTGAAGGTGACAGAAAGGCTCTGTCAATTTTAGAGCTCACAGAGATGCTCTCCTCCGAAGAACAGGAGAGAAGACTGCAGGAATGAAAGCACCTCTGAGACGCATGCGGCATTTCAAACAATACAGCCGATGTGCGGTTAACACCCAGAGAGGGAGGAAAGAAAGAACACTTGAGTAAACAGTGACCACATTTCCAAAATGTGGTAAAAACACAAATTTAAATCTGTCCTGCTGAGCAAACACCAAAAAGAATGAATGCAAAGAAAAGTTCAATTAAGCGCAGGTGATTCACACCGCTGGCCGCCGCAGGTAAAGAGAAAATGCTAAAACCAGCCAAAAACAGAGACATATTGCATTAGTAATAATAATAATAATAATAAACAATTGCCTTGTGTCCATCCTGACTTGCAGTGACTCTTTTGGAAAGACTGGAACTGCCCCAGAGGGTTCCCTAATCTTTATGGAAGCAGACTGCCTCATCTTTGTCCCATAGCAGCTGGTGGGTGCAACCACCGAAGTGCAATTAACACCTGCGTGCTTAACCACTGCTGCATCAGGGCCCCTTAAACATTTCACAGGTGCGTAAAGATGCAAATGATGAGTGATTTCTCATTAAAAGAAGCCAGAAAGCAGTGCGATGTCCTTAAAGTGCTCAAGGCAGATGACAATCTAAATTTTGCAGCTATCAGAGATCTCCTTTACAGATGAAGGTGAAGTGAAGATATTTTCAGATGAAGGGAGAGTTGTGAATTTGTGAGATGAACAATGCAGGAAGTGCTGAAGTTCTTCTCAGGAGAAGCTGATCCCGGATGGAGGCCAGTCACTCCAGGAAGGAATGAAAAGCACCAAAATGAGTGTGTGCATCCGAGTGCAGGGTGAGGCTTTGCCTGTTAGTGAAAGGACACTTAAGAGCAGTGGACCTTTGAGGCCATAAACATGTGATTCGATTTTCCAGTTATTGTACACTAACAAAAGCTATCTTTAAAGGACTCTGATGGGTTGTTACAGCATGTGGCCTGCCAAATACTAAGTTCCAGGTGAAGTAGCTAATTGGTGGCAGGGTCTCCAGAGCTCTCCTCTCTGTTGACTTCTTGACCCTCCCTCCACTGCCCGTGCCCTTCCTCCACCAGAGTTCCTTTCTGGAATCCATTTAAGGTGGACCTGGAATAAAGCACATGCACCAGGTCCCCCATTTTCTGACAACAATGATGAGTTGTTGAAATATGTTTTTCAAGGGTGATAAACATGATAAACTTATTGTAAAAATCAATTTCTAGTGAATATTTTTATTTGGACTGGAGCAGAGGAAAATAATATTACACACATGCCTTATAAATGACATAAAAACTGTATGTGAATCTGAGTACAGAGATTAATTGGACATCAAGTATAATTTAGATGCATTGTAAGAAAAAAGACCATGATAGCATCACAAGTTACAAAAACTGACAATGTACTTTTTCCATTGTGTCTCCCTTCTGTGTATTTTTTGAATTAAATGGTATAATAAATCAAAAGAAGGCATTTTTTCAAATATGTCTATCACCTTTTCATCTTGGAAGGAAATCTTGTAAGAATTATTATTATTATTTTAAAACGCAAAGGTAATAATAGGAATCCCTGAATGGCCCAGGTGGTTAATGCGTTCTCAACTGACTGAAAGTTTGGGGGCTCTAGTCTATCCCAGAGGGCCTCAGAAGAAAGGTCTGGCAGTCTGCTTTGGAAAAATCAGCCTCTGAGAACCCCAAGGAACAGCTTATTCCGCTCTGACGTAGATAGGCTCGTATGTAGGAGTCAACCCAACGCCGTCTGGTTTAGTGGTTAATGTTGCTGTTTGCCTTTGGAAGAGTTGTCTGTGTTTCTTCATCTTGACTGTCTGCAATTCACAGTCTTTAGCACTGCGCTGGAGCTGTGCTCCTTCCTCACCTAACTTTTTGTCCTCTTCCACTGTTTCGAGACACATGCCTGCGCTTCAGTGTTGCTAAACTCTGCCTACCATTTCCCAAATGCTCTGCCTCTGAGCTTTGGCTTACGCTGTCGCCTCTGCCTGGAGTGCCCGTTCCTTCTTGCCACTTCGTCTTGTTTTGCAAATCGGGCAGTATTTTGCTCAACATTTGCTTCCTGTGAATCCCTCAGGCCAGGTAACTCCCTCCTCCCTGTGTAATGGTGCAGTGCTTTGTATGTCCCAATCTTAGGACCTAGGTCGCATTGTAATACATTTACATGATTGATGATTCACTTGATCAGGGGTTGGCAAGCTGCATCCAGCCCCTAGCTTGTTTGGGTAAATAAAGTCTTGTGTTGGCACATAAACCAGAAAAAACCAAACTCTCTGCCATTGACTCGAGTCCGATGCATAGTGAACCCCGTTGGTTTCTGAAGCTGTAAATTTTTGCGGAAGTAGATTGCCCCATCTCTCTTTCATGGAGCAGCTGGTAGGTTTGAACCACTGACCTTTCAATTAGCAACCAAATGCCTTACCCATGACTGTTGTCTCTGGCGGCTTTTGTGCCACAAGGACAGCCCTGAGTAGTTGTGATAGAGATTATATGGCCCATGAATCCTAAAATACTTACTACCTGGGCCTTGACAGAAAAAATATGCCAGCCACTGCACTCGACTGACCTTCAGGAGAGCAAGGATGGAGATTGACGACATCAGAGTCCCTGATGCTTTGTCTTGTGCGGCCCTCAGCTCTCAATCACTTGCTGTGGCTCTGGAAAGTATATTACCATGGTTGAAAGCAGGATCTCTGGGCCTCTGCCATCTGACTTCTCATCTTTTCATGCGCTACATTGAGACCTAAAGTACATGCTACTGTTTGTCTGGGACTCATGCTTTTTCCTTCCCCCACTTCCAAGATGCGGGTAACGAGGATACCTATGCCGCAGGGCTATCGCGAGGGCCCAATCCTGCTTGAGACCAGACCAGTTCCCGTCGAGCTGATTCTGTCATGGCGACCCCATGTGAGTCACAGTACAACGGCTTCTTAGGGTTCTCCTTAGCTGTTGTTCAGAAGCACATCACCACACCTTTCGTCCAGAGCACCTCTGCATGGACATGAACGTCCAGCTTTTTGGTTAGTAGTCAAATGCGTTAGCCACTTGACCACCCAGGGCGTCCTTCAGAATATACAGATAGCTCTTGCCTTAGTGATGGACGCATGTCAAATACTCACTGTGTTGTTACAGACTGTAGAGATTTAGTTATTGATTTCACTTCTCTGAGCTTTGTTTTCTGCTCATTGAGTGGAAGGGTTTGCTGCCTAAGTTCCCTTACATTTCTGTAACTGTAGGATCACTTGGTGCCCTCTGTGTGGTTCTCAGTGCATCACTGAGCTTCAGCAGAGTGTCCTGTGGAGGAGTGAGGGAGCCGAGTGGCATCCGCTTGGTCAGCAAGTGACCCTGGACTCAACCACAGAATCCAGATTTCCCTGAGACTAAAAGGAGTCCCTTTTAGAAAACAGACGTTATACTTCATGAAATTAAAGCTCTATGTCCATTGCTCAGTTCATGCAGGGTCAGACGGCCATTCATGACCTGCAAACTTTCTGACCTTTTGGCACTGAGTTGATTTGCACTTGTGGGGGCTGCGTGTATGTCAGAACCGAGCTGTGCTCTGTGGGTCCCCAATAGCTGAGTGTTTGGGAAGTACATCTCCAGGTCGTCCTTTGGACACACCTCTGAGTGGGCTTGAACCTCTAGCCTTTCAGTTAGCAGCCGTGTGCACTGAAGGTTTATCCGCTCAGGGACTCCAGGAGGGAGCCTACCATACAACAGTTGTTCTAAGATGACTTATCCCAAGTCCTTCAGAAATATTTAGTTGATAAAATTGTAAATCAAAGGTCAGATTCGTTTGCTTTTGCTCCACTTGATAAATTCTGTTTTTAAAATAGCATTTTCAACAAGTACTATGTAATACAAAGATGTTTTTATTTTAAAATATGTGCAAAACTTAAACCTCACCAAGTGACATTGCTATTATATTTCACTTTCTGGAAAAGTTTCTTTGTCAACCTTTAATTAAACCAAACACCAAGCCCACTGCCATCGAGTTGATTACAGAGCAGAACTGGACCATAGGGAGTCCAGTGTTGTAAATCTCAGTGGAAGTAGTTTCCCATGGAGCAACTAGGGCTCGAACCACTGACCTTTGGGTTAGCAGCCCAATGCTCTAACTACTGCATCACCAGAGCTCCTTCGCCTTTAATTACCGAGGAAAAAGTAGCACCTCACACCCAGGACCTTTTGAAGAATGGACAAAAATCTGACTGAGGAACAGCGGGCAAGTAAACAAGCGCCCTCCGAAACCTCTGGGTTATTAATGAAATACAGTGACCTGACATTTAACTCAACCAGGAGTGGCCTTGCTTTTCTTGATAACAGAGAGGACCTTGAATGCTGAACAGGACAGAGGACACTAAAGACATATTTCTCAAAGGTTATTTCAAATTTAAAGATAACCAATGTCAATAGTGAGGACCAACATGGATTATTAATTTAATCATAGTCTTAAAATTGAGAGAAGTGTTGACTGTTGACAATCTCTGGGTAAAATACTCTTTCTGGTCATTTCTAACATTTGTTATTTTTTGCCCAATTCCCACAAATTATTCTGTTGGCTTCTGTTAGTTGATTATGGACCATATTCATGTTAAATTATGTATTTTAAAATCCAGAGCTTACACTTCAAATTTTTTATTCCTTTAAGGCTTGCATGTTAAATGGTTTAAACACACCGCAAAAGCAATACCTACGAAGATCCTTCATTTTAATTTTCGTAATTGCAAATTTTTATGCTTACTTACCAGTGCCTGTTAAAAAGGAGCATGCCAGAATTTGTAAGATACACAAAAATTTTCCAAGGTCTTTAAACAGAAATGATTGGGTTGAGCAACTTGGAAAGCATGTAGAACTTTGCAAATTAGAAATGCACAAACAATATACATCATTTTAGGCTACGCCAGTGGCAGTTAATAATGCCGTGTTTTGTCTGGTCTTTGTTTAAGGGCTGTGAATTTCAAATGGTAACGCTTTTCTCCACTCTGTGGGAGGAACTGAGTCTCTGTAATCAGCTCAAGCTCTTCTGCTTTACTTGTAACCCTTTGGGTAAAGCACCCTCTTTTTCAGTAGTTAATTATTACATATTATCTTCCCTGTAATTATTTTTTCTTTCTCTGTATCACTTACTGTTAGATGTCACAGTTGCATTTAGTTGGATACTGGGTAAAAATACATTAAGGTTTTACAATCTTGCCTCCTTACTCTGCCCATCACTGCTCTGAGTGTGTGTGTGTGTGTGTGTGTGTGTGTGTGTTTAGTTTTCACCTTCTCTGTGTCATTTCCATGAGCTAAACTGCAAGCCAGGGGCAGCCTCTGTAAAGAAAGGCAGAACCTCACTGCCCTGGAATGGAAAGCAAATTCACACAGACATTTCTTGGTGGCAGACACCTCATATTCTCTTATCTCTCTGTTTTCAAAGCCTCAGAGACTGGATTTTTGAAATTTCCTGTCCATGCTGAGTGTGGAATATGCGTTGTTTTCAGTAGACTTGTCTTTAAGTGTTCTAACCAGAGTCAGAACCAAAAGACTCTCTAAATTTCTGTATGGTGTTCAGCATTGTTAAATTAAATTTGATTCTGCAGTATAATGCTGAGGGGCTTGTTCGCCATTCTGCCTCTACTGACTAAGACGATCTCTTACACAAAGATGCCAGTAATACCGAATAACGCTGGATACTGAATGAGTGAATGTGACCTATACGGCAGGGATGGGACACTGTGATCAGCATTATGTCGTTTATGATCCAGTAAGGCGACAGAAGCCACACCAACTACTTTAATAGAGAAAATTCTGTTTAAATCAATATTAAGCCATAGCTATCAAGAATTGGTTGATGTTCATCCATTTTAGGAGGTGACATATGATAAAGAAGCAATGGTATTGAAGGAAGAAATTGAAGCTGCACTGAAGGAATTGGCGAAGAACAAGGCTCTAGGAATTTACAGGATACCTGTTGAGATGTTTCAACAAACAGATGCTGCCCTAGAGGCACTCACTCGGCTATGCCAAGAAATTTGGAAGACAACTACCTGGCCCACTGACTGGAAAAGATCCATATTTTTACCCTTTCCAAAGAAAGATGATCCCACAGAATGTGGAAATTATCAAACAATATCATTAATATCACACACAAGTAAAATCTTACTGAAGATAATTAAAAAATTGTTGCAGCAGTATATTGACAGAGAACTTCCAGAAATGCAAGCTGGATTCAAAAGAGGATGTGGAATGAGGGATATCATTGCTGATGTCAGATGGATTTTGGCTGAAGCAAAGATGACAAGAAAGATGTTTACTTGTGTTTTATTGACTGTGAAAAGACATGCAATTGTGTGGATCATAACAAATCATGGATAACTTTGAGAAGAATGGGAATTCCAGAACACTTAATTGTACTCATGAGGTATCTGTACATAGACCAAGAGGCTGTTTTTCGAACGCACCAAGGGGATACCGCATGGTTTAAAATCAAGAAGGGAGTGCATCAGGGTTGTTTCCTTTCACCATACTTGTTCAGTTGTATGCTGAGCAAATAATCTGAGAAGGTAGACTATATGAACAAGAATGTGGCATCAGGGTTGAAAGAAGACTCATTAACAATCTACGTTATGCAGACAACACAACTTTGCTTGCTGAAAGTGAGTATGACTTGGAACACTTACTGATGAAGATTGAAGACTACAGTCTGCAGTATGGGTTACACCTCAATGTGAAGAAAACAAAAATCCTCACAATGGGACGAATAAACAGCATCATGATAGATGGAGAAAAAATTGAAATTGTCAAAGACTTCATATTACTTGGTTCTACAATCAAAAGCAGTGGAAGCAGCTGTCAAGATATCAGACATCATACAGCATTGGGCAAACCTGCTGCAAAGGACCTCTTTCAAGTGCTGAAGAGCAGAGATATTTCCTTGAAGACTAAGGTGTGCTTGACACAAGCCATGGTATTTTCAATCACCTCAGATGCATGTGAGAGCTGGACAATGAAAAAGGAAGAGCGAAGAAGATCGATGCTTTTGAGTTGTGGTGCTGGCGAAGAATGCTGAAAGTACTGTGGACTGCTAAAAGAACTAACAGATCTGTTGTGGAAGAAGTGCAGCTGGAATGCTCCTTGGAAGCAAGAATGGCCAGACTTCATCTCTTCCACTTTGGTCATGTTGTCAGAAGGGACCATTCCCTGGAGAAGGATGTCATGCTTGGCAAGGTAGAGGGGGAACAAAAAAGGAGAAGGCCCTCAACGAGATGGATTGACACAGTGGCTGCAACAGCGGGCTCAGGTATAGCAAAGATCATGGGTCTGGCCCATACCCGGCAGTGTTTCGTTCTGCTGTGCATGAGGTGGCTGTGAGTTGGAGATGACTCGGTGGCACCTAACAACAACAACATCAGGTTGATTCTTATCCGTGGTGTCCCTATATGTGATAGACTAGAACTCATCCATGGGGCTTTGCTGGCTATAATCGTTATGGAAGCAGATCATTCGTTCATTCTCCCACAAAGCTGCTGAGTAGATTTTAGATCTCCACCCTTTAGGTTAGCAAACCAAAAACACTAAGCTCACTGCTGTTGAGTCGGATCCAATTCATAGTTAGCTCTCCTTGGGTTTCTGAGGCTGTGTCACTATGGAAGTAGATTGCCCATTCTTCCTTCCAAGAAGTGGCTGGTGGGTTTGAACCGACTTGGGCTAGCAGTCAAGCACAAACTATTGCAGTACTGAGACCTAAAGTAAATGTTCAGTAGATATATAAAAAAAATTATAGGTAGCTGAAAGGGACAACTGACAACATTGAGCTCTCTCAGGTAGGATTTACAGAAAGGAGCCATCACCACAAGGACTAAGTTGTGTTTGTTTGGATGACAGAAATGTGGTTTACACAGTCCCACCCCTTGTGGCCTGCGTGCTGTTCTTCTTGTGCTACAGAGAAGGCACAGAGGCACCAACAACTTAATCACTTGTTCAGAGCTTCCCAAGTTCACACAGTTAGGAGAGGAGGAGGATATGTCCCCAAGGCTTGTGGTCCTTCTAAGCAAACCATGTAATATTGTCTGGTGGTCATGGAAGGAGCTCTGGTAGCACAGTGCTTAAGGCCTCTGACTCCTACCCAGAAGGTTGGTGGTTCAAACCCACCAGCCAGTCCATGGAAACAAGACTGGGCAATCTACTTCTGTAAATATTTACCCCCTCAAGGACTTACAAGCTTTCAGGTGGCCATCTAAGATGCAGCTAATAGTCTCCTAGCATCGGAAGTGAAGAAGAGGGGGATAAAAAGAAAAAAAAGGACATTTGGAAGTAATCAGCCCTAGGACGTGATGGCCCTCGAGACCAGAGGAACTAGATGGTGCCTGGATACCAATGCCAGCCACTCAGGAAAGGATCAAATCTGGAGATCCTGGATAGAGTGGGAGGGAAAACATGGAAAAAAATCCAAAAACTCAGTAATGACCAGAATTACTGATCAGATGAAATCTGGTGAGACCCCCAATATTATGGCCCTGGAATACATTCTGCACCTGGAATAAAACGTACCCCTGCGGGCTGGCTCTCAGCCCAATAGTTAACAAGATGTACACGTCAACCCAAGATGATGCACCCACATACTCTATACTAATACATCCCTTAGGGCAATACACCACGGGACACCAGAGGACCAACATTCAAATTGAGGAAATGCAGGACAAACAAGAGTGCATAAATATTGTTGTTGTTGTTAAGTGCCGTTGAGTTGTTTCCGACTCATAGCGACCCCATGCACAGCAGAACAAAACACTGCCCAATCCCGTGCCAGCCCCACAATCCCTGCTATACTTGAGCCCGTCATCGCAGTCACCGTATCAATCCATCTCATTGAAGGCCTCCCCCTCTTTCACCGACCCTCTACCCTACCAAGCATGACATCCTTCTCCAGGGAATGGTCCCTTCT
>NW_006921644.1:899983-901283 GCF_000298275.1 Orycteropus afer afer | reverse complement strand
TCAAATCCCAAGAATGATTTTCTCAACAGAAATAACAAATCAAACGATCCTATGTTTATCAAATAAATTCTAATTAGTTTTATATTATTTTCAGACAATATGCTCACTCATATGGATCTGTATTTTATTTTAGGACCATGTTTTTAAACAATCATAATTACTTCCTTTAAGAGAAACTAAAAAGCAGAACAGTAATTTAGCAGCATCTGCTGTCCCCAATAGAGTTAGGAATCTGTCAGCAGGTGTTGATAATTGTAAAACACTCCCTTTATCTTAAAACAGAGTATGCAAGATAATTGCACAAAAGCAATTTTCTGCTACTAAATAAATTTTGTTTATATTGATTTGGCCATTTTTAGGACTCTCTTTAGTGTATGTCGTTGACTAATATCTTCTGTTGAAAAATATGTTCTAGTTGAGGATCCAAAAGGAAGTTGAAAAAGGGTGGTGTTCTGTTTCCTACAAGCCCAGGAAAGCAGCTTCTTCTGACCTGTGGGTGTTTTACTGTTTTAATACCAATCCTGTCAGTTCTCACTGGCACAGTGACACTTAACAACAGCCTTGTAGAAAACCCAGTTCCCTAAAACTCTCCATTAGGTTTTGGGGATGATGTAGGGTGTGCCACGATTTTATCAATAATTCAAATGATTTCAGAGAAAAGATAAAAGTGATGAATGGGCCTAACAAGCAGTGCACAAGTCTCCATTTTAGGAGCTTCTCTCGTCTCAGGATGGCAGGGTCCGCTAGTCAACATTTACAAAATGTTAGCAAACATTTTTTTTTTTTTTTTACAAAATGTGAATCAATCATTCCTGTAACAAGAGTTGATGAATTCAACTTGCTGTTTTCAGTGTTGCTAAACACTGGGGAGTGCCAGAGGTGGCCATGACAGTGGCTGCCCTCAAGGAGATATCAATTAATCATGCAGACAACATTTTTACCCAGAAAACAAGCTGAGAACAATACAGGTCAATACTTCGTTACAGCTGACTCTTCATAGCAACCCGGGAAATAAGCCAAGGGACAGGACAAGGCTGGAAGTGAAAGCCAGTTTCTGATGTGATTGGTGGGGTGTCTCTAAGGAGAATGGGGATCCTTCCAGTCTTCACAAAATAGCTCTTCCTCAGAGATTTCCTGTTTTCCCCGATGAGCATTTCTTTCCCTTTCACCTGTCCACATGACGCCCACTGTCTCTGCAAATACAGGGGCTCAAGGTTTCAGACAGCCTCCAGACTTTTAGCGAGAGAACGTTCTTCTTACTTGGTTCTGTGAGAACCCATTGTAGTTGATTTTTTTTTTT
>NW_006921644.1:898588-899178 GCF_000298275.1 Orycteropus afer afer | reverse complement strand
GCGGGATTGGGCAGTGTTTCGTTCTGCTGTGCATGGGGTCACTATGAGTTGGAAACGACTCGATGGCACTTAACAACAACAACAACAACAGCATTCTTCCTATTCCTTCCTTGGGTTCCCTGTTTCCATCTGTCCTTCTTTCCTGCCCCTTCCTGCTTTCTGAATTTCGTTTCTGGGCAAATGTTGCCCTTTTGGTCCCGTATGGGTTGATTGTACTGAGGAGTTCATTCCTCCTGGTGTTTTTATTCACTTTGTAGGCCTGCCTATTGTTTGGCTGAAAGTTGATCCCTGGAGGTAAGTTCAGTTCCAGGCTTGAGGGGTGTCTAAGAACCGTAGTCCTGGAGGTTCCATTGGTCTCTATTAGATCAGTAAGTCTGGTCTTTTTTTTTTTTTTTTTTTTATGATTTTGAATTATGTTGTACTTCTTTTCTTTTTTCTCCCTCTCTGTCTGTTGTTATCCTGATGAGAGCACTTAGTACTGGTAGCTGGGCATCATCTAGTTCTTCTGGTCTCAGAGTAGTGGAGGTGGTGGTTCACGTGGTCCATTAGTCCTTTGGACAAATTGTTTTCTTGAATCTTTGTTTTTTTTT
>NW_006921644.1:896992-898068 GCF_000298275.1 Orycteropus afer afer | reverse complement strand
GACCTTTGGGTGCTGCCTCCAGGTGTCCATTGCAGCTAGTTCTACAATGCATTCTGCTCTTCTGCTTGTTCTGGCTACAAAAGAGAGTAAGGAAGATCCTTGAGCCAGGAGGAAGCTTGAATTCCATCTCTTCCCCCTGCCTGTGATTCATGGTGCCCTCCTTCCAACCCCTGTACAAGTTTTAAATTTACTAGTATGTACTCTTTTAACACATAATAATAATATTTAATAATAATGATCATAATGAGAGTAATAATTGATTTAAACCATTAATAAAGAAGGTACACCTCTGCCAGCAATCCATAGTTACAAGAAAACATTGACCAGAACCTTGAGATATCTGTGGCTATTCATGTAGAACCACAGAGAACACCCACGTAACCTCTCAAACATGGGCCTTCTTCCTAAGTCTTTGTGTTCACCATTCTTTGTAAGTAGTAGAATTAGTTGGTGAATTATACAGATAATTAAAAATCTTAGCTTGGCCAAACCCACTAGGCTTTTAAGAGTTTTGCTGTTTGGTCCTAGTTGAATATGAATGGTTAAAGATGTCATTATTTAGCTAGGGGAAAAATGGGAAAATACATCTCTTGCAGGCATAGAGCCATTTACTGAAATGGATATGCAGTAAAAATCATGAGCTGCTAGGGAAGAAATTTTGAAAAGCTGTGTTGACTTTTGATCAGTGACAAACCAAATTGTATGTAGTGATTTGGAATAAGAAGTAACACCAGAAGAATAAAGCCCTTATAATTATTATTTAGAGTTCTGTCAGTTTACATGAGCAAAAGTGAAGTCTTTATATTTTCATGAATAAAGGAACGAAATACAAATGAATATATGTGTAGATTGTTGTTTTATATTAAGTGAAGAGTCGTAAAGAAAAAATCCCAAAGCTTTAAACAAATGAAATTACTGTGTTCTTTCACTTTGGCCTCGTATCCTTAATCTGGGTTCTGAAAGAATTTTTATACAACTGCTATAAAGCACTGGAAATAGGATTTTTAATGGAGACACTCACGGGGTCTTAACTGCATCATATGGTGAGCAGTGCTGTAACTTAGCACTGGCAGGAC
>NW_006921644.1:895100-896227 GCF_000298275.1 Orycteropus afer afer | reverse complement strand
CCTGGGCGGCTTTCTCCACAGGCTCAACAAAACCCGAGGGGGCTGTAAAAATAAATAATAGGGGAAATCATGTAATAGCACAGTCAAGATGGTTGAATCAGGAGCCATTGCTCAGGTCTCTGAATTCATTTACCTTTAACAGTGGCCTAAATTAAATTATCAGAGTAAATTACGGCTGATGTCTAATGGACTTTGTCCCAGTGGGTCAGGCTGAACTCACACGTGGGTTAGGTATTCAAGATGAATGATGTTTTCATTGATCGCATTTTCCTAGCAAATATTAGGATTCCAGTTCTACCACATACAGTGGGAATATAAAATAACTGACTTATAACTTGAGAGAGTGATGGCATGTGGGAAAAGCAATATAAAATAACTGACTTATAACTTGAGAGAGTGATGGCATTTTTAGAATTTCTGTCTGTACTTTTTTTTTTTTTTTTTTTTTTTTTGCGTTTTTTTTTTTTTTTCTTTTTCTGTTATTGCAGAATTGTGTGTGTAGTATTTACCTTTGCTGTCTGTAACTCTTTACACAGGGTCTTCCTTGGCCTTGGCTACATTGTGCTGACCTCTCCCTTTTGTATATTGCCTTTCCCTTCACCCAAGGTAATACACATCTACTCTCTAATTACTGATTTCCCCTTCTCTCCATTTCTATCTCTGGTAATCATCAAAGAATGTTTCTTTGTGTAAACTTTTTCTTAACTTTTTATAATAGTGGTCTCATACAGTGTTTTTCCTTTTTATTGACTTCTTTTACTCAACATAATGTCCTCCAGGTTCATCCATGTTATGAGGTGTGGTGGTTACATCATTATTCTTTAATGTTGCATAGCATTCCATTATGTGATGTACCTTAGTTTGTTTATCTCTTGATCCATTGACAGTTACTTAGGTTGTTTCTGTCTCTCTGCTATTGTGAATAATGATGCAGTAAATACAGATGAATATATGTCTATTAATGTGATGGCTGTTATTTCTCTATGAAAAATATCTACCTAGTGGTGGGATTGCTAGATCATATCTATATTTCCAACATTACAGAGAAGTGCCATACCATTTTCTATAGTAGTTGTATTGTTTTATTGTCGTACCAGCAATATACGAGAGTTTTAATCTCTCCGTAC
>NW_006921644.1:886550-893755 GCF_000298275.1 Orycteropus afer afer | reverse complement strand
CACTGACTGTGGAGGCAACAGCCATTTGCATGTAATCCACAGGAACACACCCCACCAATTGCCTGGGAAGAGGATGGGTCGTGAGTGTGAGCATCCACCTCCAGCCAAAGAAGTGATGGACATGAGGCATGCATTCCATGGGAGCATGAGCCAATCTTGGCCGTGGCTGGCTTGTGGCATGC
The DNA here is from genome assembly GCF_000298275.1 of Orycteropus afer afer. Taxonomy (NCBI): domain Eukaryota; kingdom Metazoa; phylum Chordata; class Mammalia; order Tubulidentata; family Orycteropodidae; genus Orycteropus; species Orycteropus afer. Next base: position 893,573 of record NW_006921644.1, on the reverse strand, counting down.
AATCCATGTATGACCACAGAGGTGGTGGGCACACATACATGGTTCTCAGGAACACCCCATAGGCCACTGGCAGCACAGAGTGACTCAATCCACAGTGGGGAGGAGGTTGTCTGGCAAAATGGGCACAGTAGGGATGGCAGGGTACTGGATGCTGGGGGAATAGGGCCAGGGGAGGCCCCACCAGTGGTCACCAGGAAAGTATAGGGGGAAGATAGACTCCAATGAGTGGAGGAGCCTCCTGAATTCCAGTGTCTCCAGCTATCACCTCACAGGCTTTCTCCTCTTGTACACACTTCTGATCCAAACAACCAGGGATTACTTCTGATGAGGTAGTTCTATACCTGTGTACTGACTCCCTAGAGAGCCCTAGTGGTTACCTGAGCTTTTGAAGTTCTCGCCTGCTTTCCTGTACTTCCCTTCTTTAGATGTCACTCATGTCACTCATGTTTGCTTTGCTTCACTCTGGCTTCCTTTCCACTGTGTTTCTGTCTCATTGGGAGGCCTGTAAAATTGCCTTCTCCTCTCCTGCGCATGTTGCCTGCTTTGTCTCAAAATGGCCGTGCCGTGCTTGGCCCGCTGCAAAGGCACCTCCACTCCATAGCTCTCCTAGCCCACTGCTTTCATTTGGTTTCTTTTCCCAATTGCTCTTTAATCTACCTCTTTATCCTTTCTTTTGATAGTCAGAATTCCAGATTATCATCTGTATATGTTTCACTAGCTTTCTCAGATCTTTGTTGTAGAGGAACAGTGTGGAGTGTCTGACTAGGATGCCATTTTATCTTCTCATCTCTATACTTTTTTTTTTTTTTTTTAACTCTCTTTCCAGGTATTCTTTAAAATGACTTACAAAGATACATGTAGGATACATATTAAAGAGAGGATATTGGCAAACATGATGTGAAATAAAAAGAAAAAGCTAAAGATAATTCTGACCAACACAATTCATGCACACATTTGGATTAGTGCTATAGAGCACCTGATGTCCTTGTCCTGTCCAACAGCCAGGTCTTTATCCTTCTTTTTCCCTTCACCAGGCATTCTGCCCTCTACTTTTTCAGCTGCTAGCTCCTTCTCATCTTTTAGGTCTCAGCTTAGTAAATACCACCGTTCCATTGAGCTCTTATCTATCTGAATGTGTCTACACTGACCAAGAGTGGTTTATGTAATTAAAAGACAAAGGAGTCCTGGGCTTATCAAATCATTTCCACTGTCCAGGAGCTAACTCTCTCCATATTCCTGCTCTGACATCCTCAGCATATGGCTGGACACAGCTTTGTAGCCTCACAATCTCAAGTAGCCTGCTGCAATTTCAAGTGTCAGAAATGTTGATGGTGACATTCACACAAAGCAAAAGGGGCATTCTGTTTCGACCCCTTGCTGAGAATTTGCATTTCCCCTCAGATATACTGAATCAGATTGTACAGTTTAATAAGATCCCCAGGGGATTCTTGCATTAAACTATAAATTCTGATTCAGTATAGCAGGGGTGGAAATGCAGATTCTCAGCAGGGCATCAAACCAGGACAAATCTGCTCCAAACGCTGATAGAACAGACTTCTCAAGTTACTCACCACATCATCACCTTATTTATGCCTTCCTAGCACAAGGAACCATCGGTAGTTATTTTATTTTTTGATGAATTGCTTATTTTTAAATGACCCCACAATAATGGAAACTGCACAAGAGCAGGTCTCTTGTTCCCTGTTGTGTCCTTAATACCAAACATAGTGGAGATGATTAGTAAATATTTTATGAGCTTAATAATTACAATAAAATAATTGTATAGTTCACAAGATAATTAAGCATTAACCTCTTTACAAATGAAGCTGTCCCTTCTACAAAAACCTAAAATGTTTCTGGCTCATAAAAGAAACCTTATATATAATATAAACCTTATATAAAGAAATACCATATTTTACGGGTATATTGTTTTCAAAGTCTTGAATCATACTGTACACGTTGTTGTTGTTGTCGTTATGTGCCATCGAGTCAGACCCGACTCATAGCGACCCCTCCTTGGGTTCCGAGGCAGTATCACTACGGAAGCAGATTGCCCCATCTTCCTTCCAAGGAATGGTTGGTGGGACATAGCCAACCTCATATTCACCTACACAACACACATGTGTCAGACTCCTGGCAGGAAATGGCACGCTTAGAGTTATGGAAGAGAGTTTAGTAAAGAGGTGAGATGAGGGCTGAGAACAAGCAAGGGAACCCAGGTATTTACTGGTGTGCAGGTTGTTGTTAGGTGCTGTTAAGTTGGCTTCAGCCCGTCGTGACCTTAATTGTAATGGAACATGAGGTTGGCTGGTCCTACACCAGCCTTACAGTCTTTGCTATATCTGAACCTGTTCTCACTGCCCCTGTGTCAGCTCATCTTGTTGAGGGTCTTCGTCTTTTCCACGACCCTCTGCTTTACTAAGCATCGTGTCTTTTTCCCAAGGATTGCTCCTTCCTGATAACGTCCAAAGTAAGTACCCACATGTCAGTAGTCATTGTCAGTGGGAAGAAACAGCAGAGCAGTAATGAAAGGACCACTTAAGGTGTGCATGCCATGTGAGGGCCTAGGTGCTGTCGAAGACAGGAGATCGTGAAACTGATGGTGGGAAAGGGGATTATAAACCTTAATTTAAATAGCATGATAGAAGCAGGAGCAATAGCAGCTGTGTCTTGTGTTCATTGGTTACTTTTTCCTTCTATATTTCCCTGCTACCTTAAATAAAGAGCACTGGTAGTGATTAAAGCTCAGGTTTAACTTCCAAGTTAGAATAAGATTGTTGTTGTGTTATGTGCTGTTGAGTCGGACCCAACTCATAATGACCCTTCCTTGGGTTTCTGAGGCAGTATCACTATGGAAGTAGATTGCCCAACCTTCCTTCCGAGGAGTGGCTGGTGGGTTTGAACCACCAGGCTTCTGGTTAGCAGTCAAGTGCCTTGACTATGCTACCAGAGCTCCCTAGGACTACGCTGAGGGAAAAAAAGAAAAAGTTGCCATTGAAGATTCCAACACATTGTGACCACATGTGCGTCAGAGCATACCTGAGCTCCAGAGAGGTTTCTGTGGCTGGCTTTCTGGAACTAGGTCACCAGGCCTTTCTTCTGAGGTGCCTCTGTTTAGACTTGGACTTCCAACCTTTAAGTGAGCAGCCCAATGGGTTAACCATCTTCACTATCCAGGGGCTCTGACCAGTGACACTTACCCTCTGCCCCGTGCTACCAACAGTGTTGCTTTGATCACTAGACTTCCAGAGGTCCATTTTCCCCTTCCAGGATGACTTCTCTGTGTTGATGGAGTATATGTTATCCCATTTTGACAGTATGCTTTGGGGATACTTCTGATGCTCGTTATCATCAGGGGCTCCTGCCTTGAGACAGTTGTCACAATCAGAGAGTCAGTTGACAAGAGTTTAATGATGTAATAGTGAATCGTCAAGGCATTGAACTCAGCACAAGGCTGTTACTCTCTTAGGTCTGTAGGACTGTGGGGAGGAAGCTGGTACTGGAATCAGATGGAAGCTGTAGGTGAGGAAGAGCAGCGGTGTAACAGTAGCAGTGGCTCTAGGTAAGATAGCCACTGCCAGAACTATCATGTGAGGCAGGGAGAGAAATAAAAATCCTTCTTTTCTTTGTCCCCCAGTTCCCGCTTCTCCATCAGTACCTTACTGGATAAACTGGTAGCCAGGAGGTCATGAAGCCCGAGAACTGAAGGGTGTAGATGTCTGCTTCCCAGGACAAAGAGTAGAGCAAAAAGGGATAAGGGGAAGATGGAGATTAACCAGAACACCTAGTTTATTCTCTCTTGAAAGTAGGAGGAAACGAATAGAATAAATGAATATTTAACATGCTTCTGAGAATGCTGTATTTATTAAATGAGTTAAATGCCATATGATTACAACTTCATAATGATTTCACTCATTAGTTTTCAAAAAAGCCCTATAAGAAAATTTAAATCATTATATTTTGCAAATTTAAATCATTATATTTTGATTTTTTAAAGTATTTATAAAGTTACCTTTGTGATCATTGTGGATATGTTGGGGTTCTGAAGCATTAAGTTTGGAGATCATTGTTCCAAACCTGCTGTGTAAAATGCATTTCACTTTATCATCAGTAACAGTAAGTCTATATTGTAAACCATGTAAAGGGGAAATTGGAGACCATTCCCAATTAACTGGTGAACAACTGAGCAAGGACAGGTAACGGGAAAATAAGAAAAAGGTTAGTGCTTGGGAGTGGGGGCAGGGATCTGGTATGTGAATCTTGCCTTTGCCGGTTGCCAGCTACATGAACTGGGGAAATTATTTAAATTCCAGGTCACAATCGACTCACCTACAAAATGGCAATGAGATGATACTCCTTTCAATATTCAAGACTATGAACCAAACTAAACACATTACCAAGCATTCAGATTAGCACCTGCACTGAGGTAGAGCCTGTGTCGTAGCATATTTTTTCCTCTGACTCTTTCTCCCACTTCTATTTGTGGTTTCTGAGCTGCTCAAAAAGAAAGAAAAAAAAAAAATGGGGGATTACTCTGGGAGTCTATTTCTGGAAGCTCAATGAGGTGTAATATAAGCAATAAATTTTCTGTTTCAGTGCACTGTCCTCCAGTGTGCAGTGGGAAAGAAAAGGGCCAAAGGAAGTCCACCATCTCCCCTTGTAAGAAGGCATTCAGGTCAAGAGCACATACTGGCTTTTTAGCTCCCATTCCCATGCATGGTCGGCAACTAGAGACTCAGAATTAGTAATAAAGGAATAACTCTTAGATGACAGAGCTTTGGGATGCATAAGAAATGAGATGTGTCTATTTTTTTTTTTTTTTGTGCATACACACACGCTGCACTGTTACCTTGTTGTTATATTTAAAGCTGGAGCAAAGTGAATAGAGAACATACAATTTTGATGGCAGATTGCAAAGGATTATGGGGGCACACTATAATTGGTCGATTTTGGTAGACTTGATAACTTTTGTTTCTTTCCCAGGCTTCTCTTCCTGTCTTTCAGAACCTTATGGATTATAGCATCATCTAGGTATTTTTGTATTCATCTGTCAGTGTGACATACTGTGGTGGCTTGTGTGTTGCTGTGAGGCTGGAGACTATGCCACTGGTATTTCAAATGCCAGCAGGGTCGCCCATGGTGGACAGATTTCAGCAGAGCTTCCAGACTAAGAAAGACTGAGGAGAAGGGAGTGACCATCCACTTCTCAAAGAAATGGCCAGTAAAAACCTTCTGAGTAGCAGTGAAACACTGTCTGATATATTGCTGGAAAACTTTATAAATAGCTCTGAAATATTTGTCTGATATAATGCCAGAAAATGAGCCCCTTAGGTCAGAAGGCACTCAAAATATAACTGAGGAAGAGGTCCCTCCTCAAAGTAGAGTCAACCTTAATGACATGGATGGAGTAAAGCTTTTGGGACCTTAATTTGCTGGTGGGGCTTGCCTAAAATGGGAAGAAACAGCTGCAAACATGCATTAATAATTTGAAGATGGAACATATGCAGTATGAATCTAGGGAAGTTGGAAGTTGTCAACAATGGAACACATAAAGATTGATGTCCTAGGCAGATGGACTGGTATTGGCTATTTGGAATCAGATAGTCATGTGATCTACTATGCTGGGAATGACAAATTGAAGAGGAATGGTGTCACATATATCATCACAAAGAAAAAACTGACTGCTATCAAGTAGGATTCGACTCATGGTGACCCCTCCTTGGGTTTCTGAGGCAGTATCACTGCCAAAGTAGATTGCTCAATCTTTCTTTTGAGGAGTGGCTGGTGTGTTTGAACTGCCAGCTTTTTGGTTAGCAGTCAAATGCCTTAGGCGGTTAGCAGTCAAATGCCTTAGACACTATCCCACCAGAGCTCCTGTCACAAAGAATGTATTGAGATCTATCCTGAACTGCAATGCTATGAGTGATAGGATAATATCTTTATATGTACAAGGAAGGCCAGTTACTACTACAATTATTCAAATTTATGCACCAACCACTAAAGCCAAAGATGAAGAAATTAAAGATTTTTTAATCAACCTCTGCAGTTTGAAGTTGACTAAACATGCAATCAAGATGTATTGATGATTACCAGTGATTGGAATGCAAAAGTTGGACACAAAGAAGAATCATCAGTAGTTGGAAAATATGCCTTTGGTGATAGGAATGATGCTAGAGATAGCATGATAGAATTTTTCAAGACCAACGACTTACTCATTGCAAATAACCATTTTTCAACAACATAGATGGTGGCTATACATATGGACTTCACCAGATGAAAAACACTGGAATCAGATTGACTATGTCTGTGGAAAGAGATGATAGAGAAGCCAATATCTTCAGTCAAAACAAGACCAGAAACTGACTGTGGAACAGACCATCAACTATTCATTTGCAAGTTCAAGTTGAAGCTGAAGACAATTAAAGCAAGTCCACAAAAGCCAAAATAAGATCTTGATTACATTCTGCCTGAATTTAGAGATTATCTGAACAATAGATTTGGTGCATTGAACATCAATGACTGGAAACCAGATGAGTTGTGGGATGATATCAAGAAGATCATACATGAAGAAAGCAAGGGGTCATTAAAAAGACAGCAAAGGAAGAACAAAATGGATGTGAAAAAGACTCTGAAACTTGCTCTTGAATGGAGAGTAGCTAAATGGAATGGAAGAAATGACAAGATAAAAGAGCTGAACAGAAGATTTTACAGGGCAGCTTAAGAAGACAAAGCAAAGTATTATAATAAAATGTGCAGACTTAGAGTTAGAAAACCAAAAGGGACAAACACGCTCTGCATTTCTCAATTTGAAAGAACTGAAGAAAAAGTTCAAGCCTTGAGTTGCAATGTTTATGGATTCTCTGGGCAAAATATTGAGTGATGTAGGAAGCATCCAAAGGAGATGGAAGGAATACTGGAGTCACCATACCAAAAAGAAATCGATCAGTGTTTGTCTATTCCAGGAGGTAGCATATGATCAAGAACCAACGGTACTGAAGGAAGAAATTGGTGAAAAACAAGGCT
>NW_006921644.1:878683-885530 GCF_000298275.1 Orycteropus afer afer | reverse complement strand
GATGGTATTTTCATTTGCCTCATGTGCATGTGAAACCTGGACAGTGAATAAGGAAGACTGAACAAGAGTTGATGTCTTTGAATTGTGGTGTTGGCGAAGAATATTGAAAATACCATGGACTGCTGAAAGAATGATTGGATTTGCACAGAGGAAGTGCAATCAAAATGCTTCTTGGCAGTGAGAATTGCCAGACTTCATCCCATATACTTTAATCGTGTTGTCAGAAGGGACCCTTCCCTAGAGAAGAATATCATGCAGAATATCAGGTCAATGACAAAGGGAAAGACCCTCAACAAAATGGATTGACACAGTGGCTGCAGTGATGGGCTCAGGTATAGCAAGGATTATGAGGCTGGTGCATTACTGGGCAGTGTTTTGTTCTGTTGTACATAGGGTTGCTATGGGTCAGTGTCGACTCGATGGCACCTAACACCAACAACCACGGGTATTTTTGTGATACCAGAACTTGATTGTAATAGAATTCCACTAAAATAGAAATATTTGAAAACTTAGGTATACTAAACAGAAGGTTAAGTAAAATTAAGTAAAATTCATCCAATTTAACCTTTTAACCCAGTATCTATTAGGATACTTTGTCAAGTATATTAAAAATGTTTTTTAATTTTATTATCACATTCAGCACATATTTCAGGAGCACTTCCTGTTCACGTTGAACTAGTTACATTCAGTGTTCTGAGTCATAGAGGCAAAGTTAGGTAAGGATGTTGCCTCCAGAGTGTTTCAAGGCTGTCTTTGTTGGCTGCCCTTGAGTCCCTTCCGACTCCTGGCAGCCTGTATGGGCAGAGTTGAACCGCTCCACCGGGTTTTCCAGCAGATCCCAGGCCTGTCTTCCAAGGAGGAACCGCCAGCTTTTCAGCTAGTAGACAAGTGTTTAACTGTTTGCACTCCCATCTCAGTGTAGTACCTTATTCACATGTGTCCACACTGCATCTAGAGGTATGTCTTTCTCCATGAAATTGAAAGGTACTATAGATTTTTAATCTATTTATTTGATAAATAAAGGAAAAACTACAGTGTTACATTGTAAGATAAATATCCACCATTTTTTGTAATTTTTTTTTGATAGGGTGATTAAATATCATTGACATTTTTGAAAAATAATATACAAAAAATGCATATTATAAACTTACAGCTTGATGAATTTTCATAAACTGAACCTACCTACATAACCACCTCCCAGATCAAATGCTCCCTTGAGTTTCCTGTCAGTCTCTGTTCCCTACCTCTGCCGTATCCCTAGGACGTAACCACTAATCTGACTTCCAACAACATAGATTAGTTTTGCCCATTGTTCTTTTTATATAAATGAATTCATTTAAACATGCACGCTTTTGTGTTTTCACTTCTCAGCATTGTTGTGTGCAGCGGTGGAAAGTTAATTCCTATTATTGTACAATAATCTGTTGTGTGGATAAGTAACACTTAGCTTATCCGTTCTATTCTTTATGAGTATTTGGGTAGTTTTCATTTTGAATTATGAGTAGTGCTATTGTGATCATTCTGTTACATGTCTTTTGGTATACGTATGTAAGCATACCATTTGGTATATATCTAAGAGTGAAACTGGTGGGTCATAAACTAAGTGTATGTAGATATTGCCAAACAGTTTTCTAAAGTGGCTGGACACCAGAGGCATGTGAGAGTTGCACTGTAGGCATACTCACAGACCCTTGATACCATCTTTTTCTTTTTTGTAATTTCTTACCAACAAAAACCACAACCAAACTCATTGCCATCAAGTCAATTCAACTCATAGCGACCCCTCCTTGGGTTTCCGAGGTGGTATCACTACGGAAGTAGATTGCCCAATCTTCATCTTGAAGAGTGGCTGGTGGGTTTGAACTGCCAGCCTTCTGGTTAGCAGTCATATGCCTTAGGCACTACGTCACCATGAATTGGACTTTCAAAGAATTGGTGTGTGTGGATTCCTAATTCCTGTTAAACAGATTGATGCTGCTCTGCATGTGGTAAGGGAAGAGGTTCCTTGTAGGACTTCATCGCCCTGGTAGCCTGGTATCTTTCAATATAGCACTGCTTTATAGTCCCGATGAATATTCAGTTGTACAGAACCAACCATTCTGTTGTGGCTCATTGCTCTTCTTGGTGCAGTCCTTGTTTTTTTCTTTTTTGGTTAAGAATGCATGAGTTACAAATCAAAGTAGGTATGTTCGTCAGGAAATTAGTGCACATCTCGAGGGGCACACTTGAGCATTCTTTGTATTTTTTTCTCTGACATGGGGAAAGTTTCACGTGGTCTGTTCACTGGCAGTGCAGAGTTAGTAGTTGCCTCTGATTCTCTCGAGTACGAGTCAGAGTGCTAGTTCAAAAGCAAAACTCACTTCCAAGGAGTCAGTCAGATGCCTGGGTGATGGAAGAAGTCTAGGGTTGGATCCCTCTTACCCTGTTTCAAGTGCTTCCTCCCCTCTAACTTCCAGGTGTTACTGCTGCTTCCCTTGCCTCAGCTCTCTAGGATTTTGAAGTGCAAACCAGCGTCTGGCCTTATTCCTCACAATCCACATTAGTGCATTAGTGTAGGATTTTCACAGTTCTCTGGGCAATTTGTGTGCTTGTCTCTAGTTTTGCACTTCAGTGGATGGTTGTCTAGGCTGGGGCTTAGGTGGAACAGCTGGCATGGATGTCTAGCACTCTGCCCATGTGTCCTTCTCTACCCAAGAGACAGCTGGTCTCCTTCACACTGGCCAAAGCAAGTCATTTGACCACACCCCAACAAATGAGGAGGTGATCCTTTGGGTGCCCTGAGTATATGAGTTTACAGACTACCCCAATGATTGCACCAAGTTATACTCTTCCCAAAGAGCCCTGGCTGTGCAGTGGTTAAGTGCTTGGCTGCTAACAGAAAGGTCAGCTGTTTGAACCCACTGGTGGCTCCTCAGGAAAAAAAAAAAAAAGCCTGGTGATCCAAAATTATAGCCCAGGAAACCCACGGGGCAGTTCTACTCTGTCCTAGTAGGTTGCTGTGCGTCAGAATGGGCTTCCCAGCCCCCACCAGCAGAACTCTCCCACCAGCAGTATCTCATGGATTCTTGTTGTGCTGTCTCCTCCCCGACACTAGATGTTGTCCTCTTCTGGTGATTGTGCCGTTCTGGTGTGTGTGCACTGTTACCTCCTTGTGGTTTAATCTTCATTTTGCCCATAAGTGATGTCAGACACCTCTGAATATACCTGTACTGGTTTCCTATTGCTGCTGTAACAAATTGCTGCAAGGTTAGTGCCTGAAAACAACTTGAGTTTATTGTCTTACCCTTTTGGAGATCAGAAGTCCTGAAATCAGCATGTTAGCAGGACCACATTCCTTTTAGAGACTCCAGGAGGCAACCCTTTCTTTGCCTTTTGCAGCTTCCTTGGCTTGCTCGTTCCTCCGTCTTCCAGCCCGCAGCCAAGCTCCTTCCGTTCCCTCACTGTCTCATGTCTGACCTCTGTTTCTGTCATCACATCTCCTTCTCTGCCTCTTTCCCTCCTTCATCCGTCTTCTAAACACTCTTGAGATCACATTGGGCCCGTCGCAGTAAGCCAGGAGAATCTCACTATTTGAAAATTCTTTAAATAATTACATATGCCAAGTTCCTTTACCGTGTAAGGAAACATCCTCATACGGTCTGGGGGTTAGGACATGGACATATTGAAGTGTGTGTGGGGGGAATTATTCAGCCTACCACTATCCTTTTTGCCTATTTTGATGCCATTTTATAGTGTTTGCCTTTGTCCATTTGAAGGAGCCCTGGTGATAAATAGTGGTTAAACTGCTCAAGTGCCAACTGAAAGGTCTGCATTTCAAAGCCACCAGCCACTCCATGGGTGAAAGGTAGGGCAGTCTGCTTCAGCAAAGATTACGGCCTTGAAAACACTGTGGGGAAGTTCTAGTCTGTCCCATAGGGTCACTGTGAATCGGAATCAACTTGATGGCCATGGGTTCGGTTTGATTGTCCATTTAAATCAGTGGAAGTAATCTTGATAGCATTTCATTGCCTAGACTGTATAGTTTGAGTCAGGTATTTTTGAGAGCACTGCTGGAACTAGAATTTTATGTCAATCTCGGGCACATAGTTATTTGGAAAAAGGGAAATTCCAATTGCAAACTGAGTGAGGGTCCTAACTTTTAAAATGTTTGTTGGCTTTAACTTTAAATCCGCTTGCCAGCATTTTCTCCATTACCTCCCATTTAAACAGTCCAGAAGGGAAGCCGGCGGAACTGCATGCCCTTTCCATTCGTCAGGGCACGGGTTTATTTTCCCAGCAGAGAGAACACGAGCACTTGCAGCGGAGGGATGGGGCGACCTGGATCTGTCTCAGGCTTCTTGTAGGAGAAGGGGATTAATGATAGTTTGCTGACTGAATTAATGAATGGCTAAAAATACTCGGTGGCATTTTCTGCTTCCTCACCTTGGTTTCTCCTGTGTGGCTTGCTTTAACCGTTCACCTCCCTCCTCACACCAGCGTGGATATTTTTCCTCAATCTTGAAATACATCTTATGAGTCGGAATCTATAGATGAAAATGGGTTTGGGTTTATTGTTTTATGTATCAGCTCATGTCTATAGTGATGATCTGTCTCTTCACATTCCTGCCACATATTTTCACATTGTATATAACCCTGTGTGGTTTGTGGGGGCTTAAGTATTTATTCTTGAAACAAATTCTGAGTCCTTGAGAGCAGCATTTTGCCTTGTTCTGGCTCTTGTATCATAACTAGTACTGTTACTAGTTCATAGTCTTCATTTAAGAGTTAACATCTATTGCTTCTGTCTATCCATATAATCTGTCTTGTCTTTTTCTTTTTGTTTGGTTTTCTTCCTCTCTGCTTGTGGGTGGCAATACATTTTTGTGGTAAGTAATGAAGTTTGGAATCAGTTTCATCATGAACAAATGTACTCAGCATTAATGAAAGAACCATGTAATTTTGATAATTTTATTGGAAACATTTTATGACAGTTTTCGTGATGGGCTGATTCGAAGGAAAGTGGCTTCGTACTGCACTCTCCTGACACTTTTCTAGGGAAGGGCATCAGCGGCACTGGGCAGAGTGTCCTAAGTGTTGCCAGTGCATAATTTGCATTAATGGATGGAAATCCTCTCATGATCATATTTGTATCAAGCTGCTTGGGATTTGTGGAAAATCATGAGACAGAAAGAGAAAGAAGCAATGACAGATGGAAGAGAGCCTCACTTACTGGAAAGGAACATCTTTCCCCATGAATGTCATTTTCCATTTAATTTTATATTGTCATTCAAAGACCCTAATGTATCAGTTGAAAGAAGAACCTTGTAGGGAATGACATTTGGGAAAGAGCCAACGTGGGACACAGCTCAAGGCTACAAACGCTGGTCTGTTTGGCAGCTGCAAGGGGGAGCAACTGTTTGGCAACAAATTGCTTGGTGGAAAGCCTTAGAATCAGCAGAGGATTAAAAATAGAAAGAGGGATGGGCTTCTGTAGTTTGGGAGAGAGAGGATGCAGTTTCCGTGGCTACAGGGATGAATCTGCAATGGCAGAACACGTCTTAGGGGCATCTAACAATGCTGTGGTGTCAGATGACAATGACAACCAGGAATGGCCTGGTGAAAAAGAGTAGTTAATTCTGTTCCAAATCCCTCTGCCAGCCATGCTCCATGACTTTGCATATTACTTCATTAAACTGTATCTGAATTGGCTCATAGCATAATAATGCCATTCTTCTCTATTAGGACATTTTTCAAGGCTATTTAGCTATTAAATGTGGGACTGATAATCTTGGCCTGACTTTTCCATAAAGCAAGATCCTCAGTCCAGGCTTTATTTTACCCAACTATTTTGGGTTTGCATCCTCTACCCTTGGCAAATATTTGTATTCATTTTTCAGACTAGTCTTTCTTGTGGCTGCAGGTACGTTTCTCCATGATAAAGCCAAGAGGACTGTGTTTTTCTGAGACTACGACTGGTCAGTGCCAAGGAATCATGGGCCTGTGCTTCTGAAACTTCATTTTGCAGTTGAATCACCTGGGGATCTCATTAACAGGCAGGTTCTGATTCTATAAACCTGAAGTGAGAAGCTCTTTAATTATCATTAGCACGAACTAGTGGTACAATCCTCCAGTCTCCCATCCTTCTTTGTGTGGTGGTCCCCATGACCCACATCTCCTGACTTAAGATTTCTGGGAGGTGGTGGAAATCTTTCTTCATTATGGTTTGGTTGTTTTTTGGGTGCTTCTGAGCCAATTCTTTGGTAGAAGTGAAGAACATAGAGGGACTTGAATCAAATTCAAAGCATCTTGCCAAACACAGAATGCAGGCCATAGTCCCCATAGCATATGGCCAGACCATACACATTTTATAGTGTCTTCTTCTTTCTGTTGTCCAAAGAAGGGCCTGGTCCCCCTTATCTCTGTTGCCCAAGCTTGCTGCACCAGGAACCAAGACTTGTTCACTTGTTTAGTTTCAAATTAACCATTAGAAACCTGGGACCCATTTCTTAGGGGCTGAATTGGTTTATCCTGCTTAATGATAAAAAATTTGATAATATCACAAAATAAACAATATGCACAGGCCACAATTAATGATCATTAGAGGGTGATTAATAGTACTTTCATGTAATACTATTTTATTATAAAAATTATAGGTTTAGGCTTGCTCTGTTTCCTCTTAAGGTATGATGATCACAAAAATAACTTAAAGAAATATGCCACATAGATACAGTTAACACTATCTGATATAAGATGTAATTGAATTTTATATGTTGTTCAAGTTTTATAGAGGTTTCATCAGTAGTGGATATTCTATAATATAACATGAGAATTGAAATCCTGAATACAGTAGGTTTTGGGGAGGTATGGC
>NW_006921644.1:870072-878503 GCF_000298275.1 Orycteropus afer afer | reverse complement strand
GGTCTTGGTAACACCCCCAAGGCCACTAGGCCCTTAGATACTCTTCAGCCTGGAACTAAACCCATCCCCAAGCATCAGCTTTCAGCCAACAGAAGACATGCTCTAAAGAGAGTAATAACACACGTGAGGAATGTGCTTCTCAGAACAGTCAACTATACAAGACCAAAAAGGCGACATTTACCCAAAAACAAAGCTCTAAAGGCAGGAAGAGGCAGGAAAGAAGAACAAAGTGAAACGTGAACCCAGGGAAGTGGGACAAATGCTGTAACATTGAAGGGACAGAAACCTATGTCCTGAAACAGAGTGTGTATAAGTTGTTGAATGGAACACTAAATTGCTCTATGAACATTGACCCAAATCACAATATGAAGTTCAATCAATCAGTCAATCAAAGATTACAACCATGAAACAAATTAGCATAGCCCCCTTATGAAAATACCTGGGGAGGTGAGGAGAAGGCACATTTGGGGGGGGGGGTGAAAAAGAGTGGAACACAACTCAAAATCATTAAAAAAGACCCAGCTTACTGGTCTGATAGAAACTTGTGAAACCCCTGAGACTATGGCTCCTAGTCACCCTTCAGGCAAAATAAAAAAAGTAGAAGGCTTACATTAGTTGTGTAAAAATATGGTAGATAGTGGAAAAATGAAATATGATCTGTCTGGTAAGATGTGTTATCCTTCATAACCCAGATAACCCAGCTTATGGGGACAGTGTCACACTTTTTCCAAGGAAAATGTAATCTTGAGATGGGATATCTGTATTCCATTGCTCATTCCGTGAGTGGGGATTAAGAGTATATCAGTTTGTAATGCAGATAACACTTGTGGTAGTGAGCGCAGAAAGGGATTTGGTATAGGAAATGAGGTGTTTAAAATTTTGGAAAAACTGGGGAAGTCATCATAGGTGAAGCTAGTTTTCATGCTTATCATCACCTCTCGGGTCCAGAGAGTCAGGAAGGTACTGGTGCTGGCCAGGCAAGGAAACTATAGCAAATGCCTGCTAATGGGCACTAAAGTGAGGAATCAAGGTAACACACAGAGTGCGTGCAGCACCTCACATCTGCCAAAGCACACCTCTGCCCACCAGATCTATAGGGAGGAGGACATGGCTTCCATCATGAGAATGCATTTATTGGCAGAATTCAAATTGAATCCAGAACATTGGAGTCAAGGGATCTGAGAAAAGTAGCTCTATGTAACACAGCAAGAGCAAAATAACGTCGTTGCATAGATGCTGGTTGCCAAAACAATGTTCAGTACAAGGAGCGTGTAGAGTTGATTTGCAGGTTTCAAGATCATAGGATGTTTTTTTGTGATGTTCCAAGAAGTCTGTGAAAACTGATCCAAGGAGCACCATTCTCTGGGTATCTAAGCTAACTTTCAGTAAGAGGATTAAATGATCTTTACATTTGCTCACACTGGGAGCTTTGGTGGTGTAGTGCCTAAGGCACTTGACTGCTAATCAGAAGGCTGGCGGTTCAAACCCACCAGCCACTCCTTGGAAAGAAAACTGGGCAATCTATTTCTGCAGAGATATCGCCATGGAAACCCAAGGAGGGGTCGCTATGAGTTGGAATCGACTGAACGGCAGTGAGTTTGAGAGTTATATACTATAAGTGTACATATAAATTACCAGTAACTAGTATGATAAATAATGTGCGACTCTTAGTCAAAAGGCTACATAATAAGTGGGGAAACTGAGCATGTCAGCAGAAAGAGCCCAGAGTCCCTCTCTCTGTTGGCTAGATGGGCCGTTGTCCCGTCATCTACTCCCTTTTCTTTCTTTCCCTGCGTGGTCAGCAGTAGGTGAGATCCATGATGCCGTTTCCTCATCCAGGATGAGTGTGACCAAGAGAATGAGCTTCATAAACCGGGCTCTGTTGGTGGGCAGTGTTGAGGTTCATGATCCCTGGACACCATGATTTCTTCCATTTTTTGTGTATATGATAGTTCAGTCTTTGCTGAAGTCTGGAGGGCTTGAATTGTATTATACAGTATCTTCTAATTGCTTCCAGCAAATAGAGGGTGAGAAAGTCAGATGTTAGTTGGATTTCTGGCAGTAAGGAAGTTCTGGGAATGTAACTGTGGCTTTTTGCCATCATGACATCTTAGGATGGTGAGAGACAAGGAAGAATAAATGGCTTTTATGGGTGCAGAACTTCTCTGTTCTTTATATATTATGGATATTTTTCACCAATGTCTTTTCATCTTGAGAGCTAGGGGCATTACCTTGGTTAAAGGCAGGGTACCATCTTTGACATTTGAAATGACAGGTGTTGGCAAAGAATAATGCACGTACATAGACTGCTAGAAGAATGAATAAATTTGTCTCGGAAAAAGCACAGGTGCAATGCTACTTAGAAGCAAGAATGGCCAGTCTTTGTTTCTTGCACTTTGTTCATGTTGTCAAAAGGGACCAGGCCCTAGAGAAGGACAACTTGGTTGGTAAAGTAGAGGGTCAGCAAAAATAGGGGAAGACCCTCAATGAGATGGATTGACACAGTGGCTGGGGCGATGGGCTCAAGCGTGACAATGACTGAGGACGGCACAGGACTGGGCAGTGTTTCATTCCATTGTACTTAGGGTCACTATGAGTCCGGAACCAACTCAGTGTCTCCTAACAACAACGACATATGCATGTGGGTGCCAAGTGCTCCCACGGTATTTGTGAAAAACGATAGCGCTACAGTGTGTTGTTTTTTTTTTGCTTTATTTCTGCACCTGAAGTAACTTCTTGTTAGCCATCAATACTTAAAATACTGCTTTCATTTAAAAGGAAGCTCAAATCAATGGTGCACTGTTCTTGTTGAAAGACGCATCAGTGAGTCTTACGCTTATGGACGTAACTGTGTCTCACTGAAAGGCTGGCTCCCACTCTAAGAACCAGGGTCGGCTACAGCTCCATCCTCATTTCCTTTCAAAATGTATGAATGGCTTATGAATGGGAACCATGACCAACAGATGCATATTACGGAAATGACTTTTACAAACTGTAATTATTATCTCTTGGCCTCTGGCCAAAGAGACAGTTTAGGAATGGATTAAAAATAAACTCTGAATGGCTTTGCTTTTTAGGCATTTTTCTAAGTGATTTAGTGAACAGAAGGAAGAAAAGAAGGAAGGAGAAAGAAATGAAAGAAAGAAGGGGAAGGGTGGTGGGGGGATGACAGGAGGAAGGGTGGAAGAAAGGGAGATCTTGCCTTCTCAGATACTTAACGGAAGATGTTTCATTAGTGGAAACTGTTGGTGTAGACCATCTGATTCTCAGGTTATACGACCTCGTCCTGTGGCTACAATCACCGAGTCCTGAAGCTCCGTAAGGGCATTTGGAAACCAAAAAACAAAGCCACTGCCAATGAGTCACTTCAATTCATGGAGACCCCCAGTGGGTTTCCAAGCCTATAAATCATTATGGAAGTAAATTTACTTATATTCCCCCCACAAAGTAATTGGTAGGTTTGAACCACTGACTTTCTGGTTAGCACTCAAATCCCTTACCTGCTATGCCACCAGAGCACCTAGGAACTGCAAAACCAAAGCAAGGTCTGCAATGTACGTCCATCATGGGTTTCAAAGTACGAATCAGAGAGGAGCTCTGTTTTCAAAAATTCAGAAATATTAATTTGAAAAATAGCAGAGATCAATAATAATAGACTTCGTTACCCCTAAATATAATAAAATGATGAAGACCAAAGACTACAGCCTTTAGTATGGATTGTTGTTGTTATTGTTAGGTGTCATCAAGTTGAGTGCAGCCACTGTGTCAGTCCTTCTCATCGAACATTGTTGTCTTTTTCATTGAACCTCTACTTTAAGCATGATATCTTTCTTCTGGAAATGGTTCCTCCTGATAACATGTACAAAATATGTGAGGCGAAGTCTTGGCATCCTTACTTCTAAGGAGCACTTCAGCTGTATTTCTTCTAAGACAGATTTATTCATTCCACTGGAAGTCTATTGTATATTCATATATTTTTTAATAACACCATAATTCAAGGCACCAAATATCCTCCAATTTTCCTTGTTCATTGTCCAGTTTTCACATGCATATGTGGTGATTGAAAATACTATGGATTGAGTCAGGTGCACCTTAGTCTTCAAGGTGACATTTTTGCTCTTTAACACTTTAAAGAGGTCTTTTGCAGCAGATTTGCTCAATGCAGTATGTAATTCGATTTCTTCACTGATGCTTCTGTGGGCATTGATTGCCCATGAAAATCCTTGACAACTTCAATATTTCCTCCGTTTATCATGATGTTGCTTATCGGACCAGTTGGAAGGATTTTTGTTTCCTTTATATTGGTGAAGAGTATCGACTATACCTAGACAGCCAGAATGATCCTTAGAAGGAGGAAGGCAAGACTTCATCTCATATACTTTGGATATGTTATCAGAAGGTGCCAGTCTCTGGAGAAGAATATCATGCTTGACAAAGCACAGAATTGATGAAAAAGAGGAAGACCTTCAGTGAGATGGATTGGCACAGTGGCTGCACCAAAGGGCTTGTGCACGGTAAAGACTGTGGGGACGGCACAGGACCGGGCAGTGTTTTGTTGTAGTGCACACAGGGTTTCAGTGAATTAGTACTGAGTGGACAGCACCTAACAACAACAAATGTAATAAAATATTTTCATACATTTGTGGTCTTGTTGAGTTGATAGAACTGTAGAAGAAGTAGATAAGGCAGAGACTGTGAGAGCTACCCCAGGAGCAGCTGTGTTTGAGCCCATTGTTGCAGCCACCGTGTCAATCCATCTCATGTGGGTTTCCTCTTTGTTACTGGCCCTCTACTCTGCCAAGCATGATACTCTTCTCCAGGGACTGGTCTCTCCTGATGACATGTCCAAAGCAAATGGGAAAAAGCATCCTCCTTCTCCTTCTAAGTAGCATTTTGGCTGTAGTTTTTCCAAGATGGATTTGTTTGTTCTTCTGGAAGTCCATGGTGCATTCAGTATTCTTAACCAACACTGTAATTCAAATGCAGTCTGAAAGTTTGCTGAATGTAAACAGTAAACTCTGTTCTCTGCTAGGTTCTGGGGGAGTTGCAGAAGTACAAAGAGAAACAATAATCTATTATTCCAATGTTTGCGTGTCCCATATGTATAACCTTTAATTTTCTCATATTAATTTACTTCAGGACCATTTTGATGATAACGGTCTGAAGAGACCATGTGTGCCCAGGGGACCAGGGCTGTGATTCATTCATAACTCAGGTAGACACAGAGAACATGCTTTATAATCATTTCTAAATTGAAATTTTCTAAGTTCTTGCAACATAAACATATATTAATTAAAGTAATGATATTAGTCTTTTCCTAATTATGCAATTAATATTTCTTGTTAAAACTAACATTTCTTTTCCCAATGAAAATAATAACAATTGAAAACATTGTGGCATCTCATTAAGTGTAGTTTTTCCTTGAACTAATTTCCTTTCCTTGTTTTGATGTGTGTAGAAATGCACTTACACATCAAAGACAATATTGATCTTCTCCCTCAGAATAACTACTTTCAGGCATAAGAACATTTTTGTGTTTTCTTTTTATTTTGTCCTAAACCCATTCAACCTGACTGAAATCTTTAATCTCAGGGTGAGATTCTTTGAATTTTGACATTGAATTTCTCTACTCACGCAAGCTGAAGACAAATGGGTTGTGGATTACCTTGGAAGGCTATTTATTGAAAAATATTTTGCAATTTAGTTTGCTCTCTCTGTTGGGAGGACAGAAGCCAGTTGTCACTGAGGTGATTCGACTCATGGCAACCCCTGCTCATGGTGACCCCATGTATTTTGGAAGTAGATGCCAGGGCTATCTTCAGAGACACCAGTGGGAGGCTCACTCAAACCTCCAGCCTCTTGGTGAGTAGGGAGGCACAGGTAGGTACCGTTTGTACCCGCTGGGCTTCCATTGACAGGGCGATGGCTGGACATTCCATAACAGAAACCGCCCTTGCTGAAGATTTCTGTTTCCACCGTGGGGTGTAATTATCTTTTTCCCGGTTGCTTTACTGTGTTAACTTCCTTTTGTCAGTGCCTTCATAGTTAGCCTGCATCTGTCCCATTTCTCTTGGCCTCATTGTGTCCTGGGCTTTGGGTACTTGTTCATGGAGTGAGTTACAGCTGCTGCTGCCACCTCCACAACCATGCCCACTGCCTCTTCATCTGATGGCACCACGGGCTATCTTAGCCCCACCATGGTGAGTGCTGGCATCCAGCAAGGACAAAAGGGTATTGCATTTAAGTACCCTACATATGAAGTGACCTTAAATATTGAAGTTGGGAATAGTACCCTGGGTTTAATTGTTATTTGTCTAGAGAGCTGTGGCCTAGATTTTTGTTAAAAACGAGTTTCAGGAACAAGTAATCTTGAAATGTTTTTTTTAATAAAAAGGAAGGGGTGGAGATTGGAGAGGCAGGTCAAAGAGGAGAAGATTGCCACTGTAACATAGTATAATGACTGTGTGATTGACAAGATAAAGGACAAACTCCATCTGCAAAAGAAAACCTCTAAGGCACAGGGTAATGCATTTTTGACAGTGAGCCGGGCTGCATTCACAACATTTAAAAGCTTCCATAAGGTAGTGTTAGTTTCCTCTTCCCTAGCTATAGAAAAGTTTATCTTACAGTTTTCTATACAAGGTGCAGAAAATTAGAGATAAATGGAGCGATATAAATTGCTACAGGTATTTGCATTGGAGCAAAGGCAATGAACCCAGACCCAAACCAAACCCACTGCCATCAAGTTGATTCCCGCTCACATTGACTCTGTAGCGCAGAGCAGAACTGCACCATGGGATTTCCAGAGCTGTGAATCTTCATGGAAGTAAACTGTCTCACTTTTCTCCCAGGGAGAAGCAGGCGGGTTCCAACTACCAGCCTTTTGGTTAGCAGACACATGTTTTAACCCCTGCGACACCAGAGCTCCTAAAAAGACTATGAAGGCTATCTCAGTTGTTCCATTCAACTGGTAATCAAGTAAATGCATAAAAACATGAGAGCTGCTCTCAGCAAGTTTGCACTCACTTTTTTCTTTATTTTAATGCATTTTATTGAAATATAATTTATGTACACTGAAATACACAGAACTAATGGACCATGGGTCAATGCACTTTTTTGTTTTTTTTTTCAGTGTTCCTTCCCCTCCCCTCCCACTCCTGGTAACCAACAAAGAAAGTTTCTCTCCACATATAAACCTTTCCTTGACCCTCCACAACAACAAACTAATACTATATTTGTCCTTCTGTGATTGACTTATTTCGCTCAGCATAATGTCCTCCAAGTTCTTCCACGTTATGCGGTGTTTTGCTGATTCTACTTTGTTCTTCTTTGTTGTGTAGTATTCCATTATGCGTATGTACCATAGTTTGGTTATCCACTCTTCTATTGGTGGGCATGTAAGTTGCAAAAAGATTTTTGCTATTGTAAATAGTGCTGTGATGAATATGGGTGTGCATATATCTGTTCTTGTCCTGACTCTCACTTCTTTAGGATATATACCTATTAATGGAATCTCTGGGTCGAATGGTATTTCTAATTCCAGCTTTTTAAGAAGTCGCTCTACTGTTTTCCACAGTGGTTGTATGATTTGACAGTTCCATCAGGAGTGTATGAGAGTCCCAATCTCTCCACATCCTTGCCAGTATTAGTTATTTTCTGTCTTGTTGAACTTTGCCATTAGTGCTGGGGTGAGATGGTATCTCATTACTGTTTTGATTTGCAAATCTGATGGCTAAGTGATCATGAGCATTTCTTCATGTTATTTGCTGGCTGCCTGAATATACTCTTTGGTGAAGTGTCTATTCATGTCTTCTGCCCATTTTTTAGTTGGATTGTTAATTGTTGTTGAGGTGTTGGAGTTTTCTATAAATTTTAGAGATAAGTCCCTTGTCAGATATGTAATTATCGACAAGTATGAATTTGTTGCTGTCATTTTGTTATATGCTTTTTTGTGGTGTTGATTTCTATGTTCCATGTAATTTTCTGTGCTGAGCTTGTTTTGTTTATGAATTGTGTTGTCACTTCTTTCATTGCTATTGCTTTAGTATTTGCTAAATATTTGTGCTGGTTCTCTTTTTTATAGTGATATGAAAGTTTATCATTTTTCTTTGAAGTTACCTTGTGATTTAAAATTTTCTTCCCAAGTTTAGAACAGTCCATTCTGTCTTGAAGTTGTCTTGACTTCCCTACCATTTAGAATTGTGTAACTACACACATTTTTCCCTCTTTTTGGTTTGTAGTTGTCCTCATTTGTCAATTGATGTCTCTGGTTCTCTGTTTACAATCTTGTACGCTTATTTACTTTGGATACTTCCATACCTGGGTTGGTTTCTGGGTTATGTCATCATGTGTGTTAATGGTCAGTTGTTGTTTGCTGTTGTTGGTTCTCTGATCAAGGGACTCCCTTTAGCATCTCTTATGAGGTTGGTCT
>NW_006921644.1:868012-869577 GCF_000298275.1 Orycteropus afer afer | reverse complement strand
TTCTGATTGATTCCTTTCCAAAGAAGTATTGAGGTATTTGCCTTCAATCTCATTAATTCTGTCTTCTGTTGGTTCAGTTCTATTCCTTTGCCCATTCTATGTGTTATCTATTTCTGAAAATTTAGTATTGATCTTCTGGATTTCTTTCTGTAGATTTTGTATCATTTCTTATTTTTCATTTATTTTGTCATTTTGTTCTTGTATTATCTTTTGAAATTGTTCTAGAATTTTCTCTGTGTTTTCTTCAGTTTTGTCAGTGTTTTTCTTGATCCATTTCTCAATTCATTGAAGAGACCTAATTATAATTCTTGTGAATTCTTTATCATGAAGTTCCAATGCTGCTGCTTCCTCAGGGATGTGTTTTGGGTCTATATCCTGGTCCCTTGTTTCTTCTGCTTTATCTTGCTTCTTTGTGTGGACTGTGATACTCTGTTGTCTCTGTGACATTGTGACATTTTTGTGTTTATATTTAATTGGTGATTGTGTGTTGGAGTGACGTGCCCTCAATTTTTGTTTTCTCTGTTTTGTTTGTATATTATCTATGTAAGAAGGGTATGTGCTGTGCTCCTCTATTCACTAGTTGACAGCACTTATACACTCACCACCTGTCTCCTTTCCCACTGTCAGCCTCCCATATGTCTTTGCTGTCCTTGGCAAACAGTACCTATTCTTAGGTCTCTGGAATCCAAATGAGAATGCTATCACTTTAAAATCCAAAATGGCCAGCATTAGTTAACATTCAAAACGGCTGTTCCCTTGGTCACTTTAAATTTCCAAATGGCTGCCACTTGTAAACATTCAAAATGGCTGCATCCTTAGTCACTTTAAATATACAAAATGGCCACCACTTGTGAACAGTCAAAATGGCTACCACTTGTGAACAGTCAAAATGGCTATGCCCTCTGGACTGCCAAAAATCCACAATTCAGGTTGTCTCCTTCCTTGCTGTTTCCCTTCCTAGTCATAGGCCACTAGTGCAGTTGTCCCTACAGCTCTTAGTGACCAGGGCTGACCTTTAGGTCAATTTTCAGGTCCCATCACCACTTGGAAATATTCAGGCTGTTGGTCCTGTCAGAGTAGCTGACAATCCACTACTCCATCCGTGTCCATGCTCACTGTTTTCGCTCAGGTTTTTCCACTAGTTGGTGCCTAATCCACTTCTGTATAGTTCCTTTCAAAGCTCAGGGCTCTGGGATTATCTTCCGTATCTCTGCCAATTGGTTTCTCTTTTCTTTGTTGAAGAGGGTCTGTGTAGCTTGTCTGCCTATTCTGCCTTCTTACTGGAAGTCTGCAACTCATTTGTTTTGACAAAAGAAGGAGATTTGAATAGAAATATAAGGGGAAAATAAAAAGTGGGACTGAGTGAAGGATAAGATGGCAAAGAGACATTGTAAGAATTTTGTATACCTCAAATAAAAGCAGCTGTAGGATTAGCTACTGCAACTACAAAAGGGAAGTACTGAATTGTTCTAAATACTATAAATGATTAGGATTATTCATCAGGGAAAGATCTACTGTTTGAAGAGACACTAGAATTTAGGGCTGTTTGACTTCATGAGGAAAAT
>NW_006921644.1:866156-866697 GCF_000298275.1 Orycteropus afer afer | reverse complement strand
GTTGGAGGAATTCAGCTCCTCCACCTCTTCGTATACCAGTCACTTTGTTGTTTTGTGCCATTGATTCGATTCTGACTCGTACAGATGCCATGTGACAGAGTCGAACTGCCCTCTAGGTTTTTCTTGGCTTTCATGTTTCACAGAGCAGATTGCTGGTCTTTCTCTTGCAGAGCAAGCACTGAGTGGGATTGAACTGCCAAGCTTTTGGTTAGCTGCTAAGCACTTAAGTGTTGTGCCACCAGGACTCCTCCTACCCTTCCCCAAAATCAATCAAATCATTTCTTCCCATTTTATATTAACTACCATAGAAGGTCTGATTTGAAGGTAGGGTTTTGCTAAGAAACAAACAAAAACAACAGAGAAAACAACTATTGGTACACAAAAACTATTGATACACAGATTGTTTTTCTTGATGAATCCTACATTCTCAATTTCTTGCACCAACCCCTTGTAGATTACGTTTAGTAGGTTTTTTCTTTTTCTTTTATTTTTTTTTCCCAGCAGTCATATGATGCTAATGTAGGTTTTTTTTTTTTTTTTT
>NW_006921644.1:857934-858629 GCF_000298275.1 Orycteropus afer afer | reverse complement strand
CTGTTAACTGTTTGTGAAGAGCAGCCAAGGGTGATTCAGGCTCTTCTTGGTGGTTTTTTATCATTGGCCTGTTGGTGGAGAAGGAGGAAGTGGCTTTTGCTCAGTAAGTGAAGTTGCAGGAGGTGTGGGTGTAGTTGTGTCTTGTGGGGACTGTTGTGGTCTCCCACTCATTTAGACACAAATTACAATTGAATAACCATCAAAAAACTAAAAGCCCATGGATGAAAAACACCCCCATGTAATCACACAGGAATAGTATCCAAAAAAAGGGAAAAAAAGAAGAAAAAACAAGAAAACCTGCAATATTTGGGGATAGGGCACTAAGAAAAAAAAAGGTAGGGAAGGAGAATAATAAATGAAGGAAAAAAATGGAAAAATTGCAAAAGAAAAACAAGGAATGGTTTTAATTATGAGAAAAAAAGGGGAAAGGGAAAAGAATAAACCTTAAATTTTTGGGGAAAAAAAATTTCAACCAGGCACAGGGAAAAGATAAAATGCTGAAAACTAGGACCTGGTAGGGGAAGATTAAGATTAATAATAAAAAGGACAAAAGTATTAATAATATTAGTTATTTTAAAACAGACAAATATAAGCAAACTAATCACCAGAAAAAAGAAAGTAAAAAAGAAAAAACTTAAAATTAAAAAAGAGAAAACAGAAAAAAAAAAAAAAAATCGGTGGAGGACAGGGCAGGG
>NW_006921644.1:852903-857306 GCF_000298275.1 Orycteropus afer afer | reverse complement strand
GATTTTTGCATCAGTGGAATTTATCAGAGAAAACACATCTTGATGGAACAGTTTCATATGATCTGACAGTCAGTTTTTAAATTTCCCATCATCCAGAAAGTAAGTGGACTCTGCTAAATAATTCTGGGTAATGCCATAAATATTTGTAACTTCAAAGGGCATGATTTATTTTATCTTTCAATTAGATGACTTGGCGGATTTCTGAGGGAAGCATCGATGTTTAATAATAACTTATAAAAACTTATTGCCTTTTAGTGATGTTCAGTAGTAATTTAGTCATCTTTTAAAATTAAGCCCTTTAGTTTTTGTTTACTCCATTACACAGAACTAGTGCTAGCTGCTATAAATGCTGTATAATGTGCACAATTAAGAATATGCAGTCTTAATGTATTATTGATATACCAACATCTTGCACATATATGAGTTTGTAGATCAAGAGAGATCTTACTGCTGATTCAGGGGATTTAACTAACAGACCCAACTCTAGGAAATGGGCATTTTTTCCATGTGTCTTTGAAAATGTTCCTAGTATATTTCCTACTATACTGACTTCTAGATCCTATGCAATCAGTTGGTTAGTTAATAGATATGTACACATATATACATAATGCATACCATTTATATTCGTCTGTCTCTCCTATATTGTGAGCTCCTAACCATGGTCCTGAGAACTTAGCTCTGAGGTGGTCATTGATACTGGTGTTTAAAATCTCAGTCACTCTCTCAGTTACATCACACGTGAGCAGCATGATACTTATATAAGGTGCCAGGACTTCTGATTACTTACTGCTGGAAGGAATTGCTTTTTTTCTTGGAATCTTGAGTTCTTTATTCACTGCTCCACACTTTTAAAAATTGTTTTATTTCTGTTGTTGTAGTTGAGAATATGCACACCAGACCATACACTAATTCAACAATCTCTACGTGTATAATTCAGTGACATGGATTACATTCTTTGAGTTGTGTAACCATTCTCACCCTCCTTTTGTGAGTTGTTCCTGCCCCATTAACATAAACTAACTGTCCCCTAAGGTTCCCATCTACTCTTTGGACATACTATTGTCAGTTAAAAGGTCAGGATGATTTCATAATCATATAGAAAACTCAGTGGATTCAAGATGTATTTTAGGAGGCAACTTGGTGGTGCTGGGATCACAGAAGTCCTGTAGACAGGCACTCGATTTAAATTGTAGAGCATTTTTCAAATTGCCAGGTATCTATCTCATAGGACAGTGTGGTATTTTCAGTCTTCCTAGGAAAGAAATTGATAAAATCTGCACATGTTTTATTTGCTAAATGAGATTGATTTGTTACTAACATTGTAGAGTGGGCCTGAGATTAAGGGTATACTTGACCCAAACCATAGTATTTTCAGTTACCTCATATGGATGTGAAGGCTGGGTGATGAATAAGGAAGACTGAAGAAGAATCGATGCCTTTCAGTTACGGTGTTGGCAAAAAATACAGAATGTATCATGGATTGGGAGAAGAAGGAACAAATCTGTGCTGGAAGAAATACAGCCAGAACGCTCCTTAGAAGGGAGAATGGCAAGACTTCATCTCATATACTTTGGACGTGTTATCAGGTGGGACTGGTCCCTGGAGAAGGACATATGCTTGGTAAAGTAGAGGGTCAGCAAAAAAGGAGGAGGGCTCTTAACAAGATGGACTAACACAGGGGCTGCAGTGATGGGCTCAAACATAGTGATGATGGTACTGATGGTGCAGGCCTGGGCACTGTTTAGATCTGCTGTGTATAGGGTCACTGTGAGTCAGAACTGGCTTGATAGCATCTAACAACAACAGCAGAGTCAGCCACATGGTACCCACCCCTGTGTCCTTCATGTTAGTGGAGATTGGTTGCCTGGGTGGGAGAGTGTTGCTCGTAGCTCAGTGTTGGAGTCTTCTCAGCAGTGGTGGGAAGGAGAGCGTGTGGGTGGCTAAGTGGGATAAGGCTGCTGTGGAAGAACACGGATGGTGAAGGAAGCAAGCCAGTTAGCATAGCCCACTACTCTGGTCACGGAATTCCTGTCCCAGGCACATTGTCCAGTTTTTTTCTTCTGCATTTCTTACCACACTGTATTCAGCAAACCCTTGGAGTCATTTTTTAAATTTCCACTTCCAATGTTGTTTTCTAGCTTTGTTGACAAAAGGTATCCAGGTTCCCCCTCACATCTTAAAAAGATTATTTTTCTAGTTCTTTTACCTACCACCTTTAGTTCTTCAGGGTTGCAAATGTGCCAAATTATAAAATATCGGAAAAAGGGCTTTCTTCTTCTTCTTTTTTTAAATGCATTTTATTGAAATATAATTTATATACAGTGAAATACACAAAACTGAAGTGACATGGGTCAATGCATTTTTTTTTTTTTGGCAGTGTTCCCTTCCCTCCCCTCCCACTCCTGGAAACCAACAAAGAAAGTTTCCCTCCATATATAAATGTTCCTTGACCCTTCACAACAATGAACTAATACTATATTTGTCCTTCTGTGATTGACTTACTTCACTCAGCATAAAGTCCTCCAAGTTCATCCATATTATGCAGTGTTTTGCAGACTCTACGTTATTCTTCAGTGTTGCATAGCATTCCATTATGTGTATGTACCATAGTTTGGTCATCCACTCTTCTGCTGATGGACATATAGGTGGTTTCAATCCTTTTGCTGTTGTAAATAATGCTGCGATGAACATGAGTGGCTCTCATCTGTCTAGGATATGTACCTAGTAATGGGATTGTTGGGTCAAATGGTATCTCCAACTCCAGCTTTCTAAGGAATCGCCATATTGCTTTCCACAGTGGTTGGATCACTTCACAGTCCCACCAGCAGTGCATAAGAGTCCCAATCTCTCCACATACCCACCAGCATTTGTTATTTTATGTCTTGTTGAATCTTGCCATGAGTGCTGGGGTGAGATGGTATCTCGTTGTTGTGACTTGCATCTCTCTGATGGACAATGATTGTGAGCATCTCTTCATGTATTAGCTGGCCACCTGAATATCCTCCTTGGTTAAGTGTCTATTCATGTCTTCTGCCCATTTTTCATTTGAATTGTTAATTCCTTTGGTGTTGAGGCATTGGAGTTTTCCATTAATCTTACAGATAAGTCCCTTGCCAGATATGTAATTATTGGCAAATATGCATTTGTTGCTGTCATTTTTGTTATGTGCTTTTTCATGGTGTCGATTTCTTTGTTCCATATAATTTTCTATGCTGAGCTCATTTTGTTTATGAATCATGTTATCGCTTCCTTCATTGCTATTGTTTTAGTATTTGCTGAATATTTGTGCTGGTCCTCTCTTTTATTTTGATGTGAAGGTTTATCAATTTTCTTTGAGGTTACCCTGTGATTTATAGTTTTCTTCCCAACTTTAGAACAGTCCATTCTGTCTTGTAGTTCTGTTGACATCCCTACCATCTAGAAGTTCTGTAACCACACAGTTTTTTTCCTCCTTTTTGGTTTGTAGTTGACTTCATTTGTCAATTGATGTTGATTTCTCTGGTTCCCTGTTTACAATCTTGTAGGCTTATTTACTTTGGATACTTCCATAGCTGGGTGGGTTTCTGTGTTATGTCATCATGTGTGTTAATGGTCAATTGTTGGCTATTGTTGGTTCTCTGTCCAAAGGACTCCTTTTAGCATCTCTTCTAAGGTTGGTGTGATTTTAAGAAATTCCCTTCATTTCTGCTTATCTGGAAATGTCCCAATTTCACCATCATATTTGAGGGACAGTTTTGCTAGGTACATAATTCTTGGTTGGAAATTTTTCTCTTTTAGGCTTTTTATATGCCATCCCATTGTATTCTCACCTGCATGGTTTCTGCCAAGAAATACGAGCTTAGTCTTATCGGTTACCCCTTGTAGGTAACTTTTTGTTTTTCCTGTACTGCTGTCAGGATTCTTTTTTTGTCTTTGGTTTTGGTGAGTTTGATGATGATACGTCTTGGTGATTTGCTTTTGGGGTCTACCCTGTTTGGGGTTTGTTGGACTTCGTAAATGTATATATTCTCATCTTTCATCACATCAGGGAAGTTCTCTTCCAATAAATCTTGGGAAGTTTTCTCAGTGGTTTTATTTTTCTCTTCCTGTTCTGGAATTCCAATTGCACGCACTTTATTCCTTTGCATGGTATCCCACATGAACCTTAGGCTTTATTCATTTTGTTTTGATCTTTTTTCTGATTGATCCCTTTCCAAAGAAGTGTTCAGGTATTTGTCTTCAATCTCATTAATCCTGTCTTCTATTGCATCAATTCTACTCCTTTGCCCTTTCAATATGTTATCTATTTCTGACAATTTAGTATTAATCTTCTGGATTTCTATCTAGATTTTGAACCATTTCTGATTTTTCATTTATTTAGTCATTTTGTTCTTATATTTTTTTCCATAATTTGTCTAGGTTTT
>NW_006921644.1:852034-852803 GCF_000298275.1 Orycteropus afer afer | reverse complement strand
CAATCTACTTCCATAGTGATACTGCCTCAGAAACCCAAGGTGGGGTCGCTATGAGTCAGGTCCGACTCGATGGCACATAACAACAACAACAAATATAATTTATTTGAATTCCTTATCAGGGAGTTTCAGTGCTGCGTCTTCTTCAGGGGTGTGTTTTGGGTCTGTATCATGCTCCCTTTTTTCTCCTGGTTTATCTTGTTTCTTTGTGTGGACTGTGATGCTCTCTTGTCTCCAAGGCATTTGTGATGTTTTTGTGTTTATATTTAATTGGTGATTGTATGTTAGAGTGACTTGCCCACAATTTTTATTTTTCTTCATATGTTATCTATGCAAGCAGGGTACTGTGTTGTGCTCCTCTGTTCACTAGTTGACAGCACTTATACACTCACCACCTGTCTCCTTTCCTGTTGTCAGCCTCTTGTACGTCCCTGCCAACCTTGGCAAACAGAGCCTATTCTTAGGTCCCTGGTATCCGAATGAGAATGTTATCATTTTAAAATTCAAAATGGTTGCTACTTGTAAAGATTAATATGGCTGCACCCTGGCTCACTTTAAATATCCAAAATGGCTGCTGCTTATAAACTTTCAAAATGGCTGCACCCTCCATCACTTTAAATATCCAAAATGGCTGCCACATGTAAACAATCAAAATGGCTGTGCCCTCTGGACAGCGGAAAGTCAACAGCTCAGGTTGTCACCCTCCTTGCTGTTTCCCTTCCTAGTCAGAGGCCACCAGCACAGTTGTCCCCACAGCCCTTGGTGACCAGGG
>NW_006921644.1:848104-851138 GCF_000298275.1 Orycteropus afer afer | reverse complement strand
CAAATGTGGTATCGTTCATGGTAGTTTCACCATCTGTGTGGATGTTCCAAGCAATATGTGGTCTTCCTTTCTTCCAAAGATGTTATTCTCATCTTACTCACTGTATCCCAGTATTAAAGCCTAGATTTTGTTATTACCAATGGCTCTGCTATCTCTAAAACCTCTTTGACCTCCCCTGCCATCTTTCTGGTTCTGCTGGGACCTCTACTCTATAACTACTACCCACCCCCCCATCTCAGGCATCTCCCATCTAAGGACTTTAGCCTTCTTTAACTACCCACACCCACTTCGATTTCTCAGCTCAGTCTTTACGTGGTTTACAGTTCACAGACCATTGTTGTAATTACATTCACACTCTCTCAACTCCCTTTCCTTTTTCTGCCTTCACTGAAACCAGTTGCCACTGAATCCATTCCGACTCATGGCAACCCTTTGTGTCAGAGTAACATTTGCTCCACAGCATTGTCGACAGGGGATTTTTTGGAAGTATTTTGCCAGGACTTTCTTCCAAGGTGCCTCTGGATGGATTTGAGCCTCTAACCCTTTGGGTAGCTACAGGATGTGTTAACCCTTTGTACCACGCAGGTACACCTGCCATTGTAGTCACTAGCAGTAGTGACCCTCTCTGTTAAAGCAAACACTCCACACACTGTCTCCCTATAATTGAGCAGCCCACTGTGGCTAAGGAGTATACCTGGGCCGTGCTGACTGGTTTCCACTTAACTGCTGATCTCAAGTGGGACGTCAGCACCCTTCAGCAGTACAGCTCCATTTCACATTTATTTGATTTTGCAGATTGCCCCTGCCCTGTCTTTTCATCACAAACTCAAATAGAGCTGTAATTTTGGTCACCTACGAGAGATCCCAGAGACCAAATGAAGGGAATATTTTTTATCAAAAAATTATAAAGATTCCACAAATAATTTATAGCCAATAAGAATTCCTATAACCTTAGAGCTCTGGTCCATGCTTTTAACTCTCATTATTGATTATTTCAGCAGAGCTTCAACATTAAACCAAATAGACATTAATTAAAAATGGCTCTGTGGTTTAAAAATATATGACTTGCCATTTCGACTATCTAAAATTAATATCTAGGCCATCACACTCGGGGAGCAATTATGAATGTTTGCGTGTGAAGCTTACCAGAGGCAGCTTGGATTTATTTTTACATCAGCTGAATTGTTGCCTGTAAAACAAAGTGAGGAGAGAAAGCATTTGTCTTCGCCACAAAGAGCAGTTCTAGAGTTGCAGGCCAGTCCTGGTGAAGCAAACAATTACAGCTTCTCAGGAATCTGGGGAAACCGCCCCACCCCTTCCCGAGCCAGCTCAGCCACAAAATGCGGAAACCTGAGAGGGGCTTTTAGATCAGCTGGGCAAACCTCATTTTTGGAAACTGAGGGAACTGGATACATTTCTGTTATTTTGGGGAAACATAAGAAAATGGACATGTTTTAATAGTATGGAAGGCATCTCCAGGCTTATTTTTGTCTTCTGATCCAGTTTTTCTCATAGACGTTCATTAAAAATAATAAAGTACTGTTTCAGAAAGTAGCTTGTTGGGAAAATATGTGGAGTGTAACAACTGAAAGAGAGGCGACAAACCATCCCAGGAGGTGGTTGGTATCACTGTGGAAACCTGAAATATGCAAACAGTTTAGTCTATATGTTCAATTCTCTAAGAAATTTTTGGAAGAATTTTAAGCTGAGTATTTTTTAATATGAAATAGAGAATGAAAATAAAAAGTAGTAGGAAAAGCAAGAAAACCAGCTGAAAGAAAATGAGAGAAAAAGGGGAGAGGAGAAAAGAAAATGAGGAGGTGATTTATAGAAGCGTATACATAACAGAAGTATTTAAATTTAATCATGAGTAATCAAATCGATGCAAGTTGTCAGACTAATAGTAATAATTTGACCAACATTATTAAGAGCTTAACTAATGCCTAACATTGTTTTGTGAGCTTTGTAGGGATTAATTTACTAAATCCTGAAAAGAGCCCTACGAGTGAGATGCATTTATTCATCCTGTTTTCAGATATCATGCTCATGCAGAACCTAGTCACAGGCCCAGAGGCAGTCATTCAAACAGAATATGGGAATCCTGTGGTTTTAAAATCAGGAAAAGTGTGCATCAGGATTGTAGCCTTTCACCATCCTTATTCAACCTGGATACTGAGCAAATGATCTGAGAAGCTGGACTATATGAAGAAGAACACGGACAGCATCATAGTTGAAGGAAGACTCATTAACAACCTGTGATGTACACATCACACACAGCCTTGCTTGCTGAAAGTTAAGAGGACTCGAAACCCTTACTAATGAAGCCTCAAAGACTACATACAGTCTTCAGTATGTATTACACCCCAACATAAAACAAAAATCCTCACAAATAGACCAGTAAACGACATCACAATAAATGGGGAAAAGATTGAAGTCATCAGGGATTTCATTTTACTTGGATCCATGATCAACACCCATGGAAGCAGCAGGCAGGAAATCAGATGTCATATTGCACTGGGCAAATCTGCTGCAGAAGACCTCTTCAGAGGGGTTAAGAGCAGAGATTTCACTTCGAAGACTGAAGTGTGCCTCACCCAAGGCGTGGTATCTTCAATCATGTCGTACGTATGTGAAAACTGGACAATGATTAAGGAAGACCGAAGAAGACATTACGCATTTGGATTATGGTGTTGGTGAAGGATATTGAATATACCGTGGGCTGTCAGAAGAATGAGCAAATGTTTCTTGGAAGAAGTACAGCCAGAATGTTCCTTAGATGTGAGAATGGCCATACTCCATCTCTCCTACTTTGGTCATATTACCAGAAGGGATTGGTCCCTGGATAAGGACATCACTCATTGTAAAGCAGAGGGTCAGCAAAAAAGGGGAAGGCCCTCAAGGAGATGGAATGAGAGAGTGGCTACAATGATGGGTTCAAACTTGGCAATGATTGTGAGGATGGTGCAGGACCGGACATTGTTTTGTTCTCTTGTACATAGATAGCTATGAATTGGAACTGACTCCATGGCACCGA
>NW_006921644.1:808485-840969 GCF_000298275.1 Orycteropus afer afer | reverse complement strand
AAAAAAAAAAAGAAACTTAAGAATAAGTGACTCAATAGTTTTCATCTACATCACCTCTCCTAAGGAAATAGTCTTGTATATGAGGAAGTTTCCATAATTTGAAAATGTTTAATTAATATAGCATAATAGCAAGTTAAGATTTCATGCAGGGTTAAAAAATTATGGAGCTTAAGAATAGTGCAGACTGTTGTGAAAACGTTTGGAGTATACTAATTGGGGGGATGCAAGTCACATATACCATACGATTCTTTTTTCTTAGGTGGAAATGCATGTGCTCATGAAAACGAACTCATAACAACTTATTGTGATAAGATGCCTTCGTGTGACATTATCAACTTCCTCTGGTTACCTGTTCCCTGGTGAGCCTCCTTGAATTTTTGCTCACTAAACCCTTTGAATTCATGAAGGTCCTTGATTGCACTTGGCCTTCTCCCCTTCTTGCTGCCACATGCACAGAGGGACTTTGCTTCCTTTCAGTTGAGGAGGGGCGAGACTTTGGCCAACGAGTCTCTGGTTGTTCGTGTTCTACCTGAGCCATCATGCTGTGACCCAGCTCTCCACTCCACTGAGCTGGTACCTGCATTCCAGGTGAATTTGTTGCCACACTGACATTTCCCTTGCCCTGTGCTACTGCTCCTGTCCATCTGTCTGCTCCCTGGTCTCGCACTCACCCCAGCCTTCCTCACGCCGGGCCAGGCAGGGTCCCTGCTGCAGCCTGCCTGCCCTTCATCTTCCGTGCTTCTCTTGGTCTTCTGTAGTCCCAGGCACCCACCCGTTCAGTGTTCCACACCATTTGCTCATTCACCACACACCTAGGAGAGAGATACTTATGTGGCAGGCACTGTCTTACATGTTTTGTGTATGAAGCCTAATAGTGAATATTTCCTGGTTCGAAATGCAAAATTCTAATGTGGGTGGAAATATTTATATGAGCGAAAAATTTCGAAGCAATGTATCAACAGTGGTCAAATCAGAGACATTTCTAAAATGCTGTATTTGCCTTTTGTCTCTATTTCCGAGCTTTCCAAGATTGTCAAGTCTAGGTTTGTGTGTGAGTGTGTGTGTGTGTTGGTGGCAGAAGCCTACTTTGTCGTCAAGACGCAGAGCCCATTACATACAGGCACATCTTGAAGATACTGCCAGTTCAGTTCCAGACCACTGCAATAAAGCAAATATCGCAATAAAGAGGGTCATGTGAATTTTTTGGTTTCCCAGTGCATATAAAAGTTATGTCAACACTATACTATAGTCTGTTAAGTGTGCAAGAGCATTATGAAAGACTTCGGCATATTGTGAGAATTACCAAAATGAGACACAGAGACACGAAGTGAGCACATACCACTGGGAAAATGGTGCCAACAGACTTACTCGATGCAAGGTTGCCACAAACCTTCCAGTTGTAAAATATTCAATATCTGCAAAGTGCAATAAAATGAAGCACAGTAGAACAGGGTACGCCTGTCCTCTGTCACCTGGTGCAGTGTGCAAAGCCAGCCTCTGAACTGGTTGGAACATAGCCGTCTGCAGGGTGTCGTGGCAGTATCAGGCGTGCACCACAAAACTTGATCAGCTGTGGCCGTCATTAATCCTCGTCCATTTAGGGCAAGAAAGAATAGAGGCCCAGGTGCACTGGACAAAGCACACAGGTCTTGTACGCCGAAAGGAGAGCAAGCTCATCCGTCTCTCCTGTCTCTGCCATCCGAGTCCTCACAGGCAACACAGTGCCTTGGGCTCTGCGCTTACTTAGTTATTTTTAAAATGGGCTGATTTGCATGTACTTGGAAGGAAAAATTGCCCAAGTCAGATAAATTCCCCCACAGCCACCCTTCAGAGTATGCTCACTGGGTGCCCTCAGCCTAAGGGTGAGTGAACTCTTTATGACCTTTCCAGAATTCACTTTCACAACTGAGCGACTGTGGTTCTTATCACTTCATCAAGATGCAGTGAAATCCCCAAAAGATCAGTTTGTTCCCTTCAGGTCAATTATCTGAATAGATGGTGTGTGTGTGTATGTTTGTGTGTGTGTGTGCAGAAGCACGGTAAGCCAAGTTGATTTGGGGAGAGTGGGCCTTAGCCTTTGGCCCACAGAAACGTATTCAGCTACAGAGAAACGCCTGCTCTCATTCGGGCTCTGTGTGCACAGTGTCCTTCCAGTGCTTTAGAGAAAGGTTGGACGGTGCCTCACTACCCAGAATGATGGCTTCCTGTCTTTACATAGTATCCAGCTGGCATCTCAGAGGGGCTCCAACATTAGTAACTAATTCATTAGGAAATTTATTATAAACACCATATATGACCAGTTTAGGTCTGAGACCCACTAACAGTGATTTGAATCTCTTGTTTTCAACAAGACACAAATTTATTTATTTTAACATTCACTCACTTTTCCAGACAAGTGAAGAATGTATAATTGACTGGAGCTATATTAGAAACAAAGACAAAAGAAATCCAACTCTCAAATCTAGTATCTGTACTTTAAATTTTAATTTATTTTCATTTTATTGTGATTTGGGTGAAAGTCTACAGAGCAAGTTCATTTCCCACACAGAATCGATACACATTTTGTTTCATGACATTGATTGCAATCTCCTGTAATATAACAGCTCTCTTCCCACTTCCTCCCAGTGGTTACCTTTTCCCTGTGTCATTCATTCCTGCCCTCTGAGCTATCTCTCTATGCAAATACTGCCCTTCTGAGCTCACATAATTGATTGTTGTAAGGAGTGTACCTACCTGGTGTAAATGTTCATGTTATATGCCAGTCTGTTGTTTGGCTGGAAGCCATGGGAGTGAGTTCAATTCCAGGCCCTAAGGGTGAGGAGGGGTCATAGTCTCAGGGGTTTCACGAGTCTTTATCAGACTGGTAAGCCTGGTCTTCTTTGTCATTTTGAGTTTTGTCACACATTTTACTCCCTCTATCCAGAATCTCCTGCACTGATCCCTTTATGACTGGTTGACAGTGGTAGCCGGGCACCATCTAGTTCTTCTGGTCTCATTCTCGTGTAGGCTGAGGTTGGCATGGCTCACTAGTCCCTTGGACTAATTGTTTCCATATGTCTTTGGTTTTCTTCATTCTTCTTTGTTCTGCATGAGGAGAGACCAATTGTTACATCTAGATGGCCGCTTGCAAGCTTTTAACACCCCAGTTGCTACTTACCAATGAGAATGTAGAACAATGTTTTTGTGTAGCATGTTATGCCAGTTGAGCTTGACATCCCCTGTGGCCATGGCCCTGAGCCCATAGGCCAACAACTGGCTCCCTCAGGGTGGTTGGCTGTGGCTAAGAAGTTATCATAACTTTACCCCCTGTTAGTTCTATTTCTAAAGACATTCTTGTAAGACATACAAATAGTATGTAGAAATATCGTCTGCCAGACTTATTTATGGTCATGGGTATATTCCCTTTTGCCTAGACATACCTGATAATTCAGCCTGTCTCTCTACCCATTGATTAATGTGTGTTATTACTGATAATGCAGTACTGTATATATAAAAAGGTTTCTCTTTGTTGTCTGTAACTCTGTGCCCCTCTCTGGGTCTTCCCTCTCCTTAGTGTTACTGTGTTGATCACTTGCTTTTGGTATATTTCCTTTCCCTTCACCTAAATCAATACTGTCTCTTACCTATCTAGCAATTTTCCCGCCTCTCCCCTCCTATCCCTAGTAACCAACACAGAAATTTTCTTCCATGTGTAAACCTTTCTTTGACTTTTTACAATAGTGGACTAATATAATATTTGTCTTTCTGTGATTGAAATTAATTTTTTTTTTTACATCTTTTTGTCTATAAAAGCAATTCACAATCAGTTTTAAAAGATGCTTTGGCTCAGTTGGAAAATTTGAACATGGCCAGCTGCTCCACAGAAGGAAGATGGGGCAGTCTACTTCCATGATGGTTTACTGCCTTGGAAAGCCAGTGGGGGTCTCTGTGGGTTGGAATTCACTTGATGGCAATGAGTTTGGTTTTTGGTTTTGGTTGTTAGATAATATTAGGAAAACACCTTCAATGGTATAATGGTATTGGGGGTACAGGGATGTGGTAGAGCTGACTTTTTTTGGGTGGAGTGGGGCACAAGTCCCAATTATCACCATCACTTACCAATTGGACATTTGATGTCATCTGATTTGTAACTTGAAGCCAGCAAGATGGGAGTATTTACACCATGGGAACTGGCAGATAGTGTGATCTGGTCTTTTTCCCCCCGACAGTCAGTTGTTAAGTGCTCACTCACCCACATATCACTAGTTACACAGGAAGGGGATGTGAGGACATGTGCCGGTCACAGGTAAGTGGCACATCTGTCAGTATAATGCCTCATCTTCCAGTCCAGCCTGGTTCAAGTTCCACCTCTGTCCCAGTCTTGCTTGTTCTCACTTCCTGGAAGTGTTTTCTCTCTGTATTATGATATTTCCTGTAAACCTTTCCTAAGTATTTATCAGTTTTTACTTTACATATCTATACCTCAGTACTCTCATCAGAAGTTAAACTCTTTGGGTCAGTGTCTGAATCACCCCTCATTGCTCACCACAAGCATCCAGTAGTGTTTCCCAGGATTCAATTCCAGGTCCTCTTCAGTTGTCCCTCTATGTGTCTGTATGTGTGTCTTATACCTACCTGTGACGTGGCTGCAGCCACCACCTGTATGGTGATGACTCTCAGGTCACATCTCTCACATGCCAGTGGGAAGGCAGCAACAGGTCTGTCTGTTCGCCTGGAGCTTTGGCATTTAAGGGGAGTTGTTGGTGGCACTAGTAGCTGGTACTTCATAGCCAGGTGTCTCAAGTCACACTTGACACAAATGATCACTCTGCCATTTCACCTTGTAACTCTGTCATTTAGCCTGTCTTCCCTATACCCCATTCCTTGCTTTCCTCCCTTCCATTTTCATTGCTTTATTGTTTGTTTTTTTTTTTTTAAGCACTTAGAATTGGAGTCTCCCAGCGGCAAGAATGGTTAAGCCCTTGGCCATTAATAGTAAGGGTGGTGGTTCGGGGCCACCCAGAGTGCTTCGGAAGAAAAGTCTGGAGATTTGCTTCTCAAAATCAACCACTGAAAACCTGTGAAGTGTAGTTGCCCTCTGACTAGCATGACACACATGACCCACATGACACGTGATACACGTGACACACATGAGGTCACCGTGAGTCAGAATCGACTTGTCAGTGTCTGTCCTCCCTCCCCCAGGAACCCATCACTTTCTATCCTATTTAGGTTATTTTATTTTTTAATCATTTTATTTGTTTTGTTGTTGTTGAGAATATACACAGCAAAACATGCAGTAGAAATGGAACAGTTTCTGTGTGTACCATTTAGTGCCATTGATTACATTCTTTGAGTCCTGTAATCATTTTTACCCTTCTTTTCTGAGTTATTCCTCCTCCATTAACATGAACTCACTGTTTCTCAAGGTTCTTATCTAATCTTTTCAGTTGCTGTTGTCCATTTGATCCCATGTAGATAGTTTTTTATTGAGCATACTGCTCAAGGCAGAGATTTTATACTAGTCAAGCTAAATTGTGTTTTGGTTTTAAGACGACTTCAGGGGATATTTTTGGTTTAAAGTTTGAAGATTATCTCAGGACAGTCATTTAAGGGTTTCATCTAACCTTCATGGCTCCACAGTGTCTGGAGTCTAAAGAATTTAAATTCTTTTCTGCCATTTCCTCCCTTTTGATCAAGATTCTTCTTTGAAATCTTTGATCAAAATGTTCAGTAATGATAGCTGGGCACCATCCAGTTCTTGTGGTCTCATGGCCAAGGAGGCAATTGTTCTGGAGGCAATGAGACACACATTCCATATCCTCTTCCTATTCCTGATTCTCCTCCTTCCTCTGTTTTTCCAGGTGAAGAGAGGGCAGTTGCTGTGTCTTGGATGGCCATCTGCAAGCCTTTAAGCCCAGGCACTGTACATAGAACTAGGAGGTAGAATGGAGCACGAAACATGTTTTTAGGGCAATTAAACTGGAATGTTCCAGGAAACCACATCCCTAAACTCCAAACTAAGAAATGAAATCCCGTGAAGTTTTTGGTTGTATATCAGCCGCTCAGCAGCTCCCCTTTCCTTTTTTGTCATTGTTGTAAACAGATCTATCTTGCAACTTTAATTTTTTTTAAGCAAGTATACTCTCTGATATATCTTTTAAATATATTTAACTATTGTTCATTTCCTTCCACTAGATGGAAAAACTCCATCAGGGACTTTGTTTGTTCATGGCCACTCTTTAGAACCTAAAACTAACAAAAACTCAAAACTCACTGCTGTCGAGTCGCATCTGACTCATAGTGATCAACCCCTCCTTGGGTTTCCGAGGCAGTATCTCTTTGGCAGTAGATCGCCCCATCTTCCTTCTGAGGAGTGGCTGGTGGGTTTGAACTGCCAGCCTTCTGGTTAGCAGTCAAGTGCCTTAGGCACTACGCTACCAGAGCTCCCTAGAACTAACAGGAGGCACATAATTAGTGCTCAGTGACAAATGAGTGCATCAATGCTCTCAAGGTTCAGTGAGTTAATGGTGAGAATTTGCTTAACGATACTTAGCATTAGAAAAACATTTTACAAATATTACCCTTCTTTTTAGAGTTAGCCAGCGTCTTCTTCTGCTTCTCCATCTGCTCTCGACTTTGGATATGCCTCTTCCTCTTCACCCTCTGAATGTTTTAACTCTTCCAGAGTCCACTATTATCCCCCTGCTCTTGTTAATTCATAAATGATCCTTACCCATGGCTTCAGCCACCATGTATGCACAGGTGACTCTCACAGAAAGGTTTCTAGTTCACATTTATTCCTCAGTTCCAAGTGTCTCTCTCTCACTCTCTAAATCATCACCTTGATAGCCTCTTGGCACCTTGAGTCCCTCAAAGGAACTCCTTATCTGGGCCCTCCCTTTACAATTGCTTCTCTTGCATTTCCAAACTTTGTAAATATTACTGGCCAGTCATCTGAGTATGAGAAATAGTTTAACTTCTCCTCTCTCCGCATCCAATTTCTACCAGATTCTTTTGCGCTTATCTGCTAGAGGTAATGTGAGTGGAATGGTGGAATGAGCATGGCTGTGGTATCAGTCAGATGTGTGTTTATGACCTGCCTTTCCAGTTTGCATGTAACCTTTTAGAGGTTGCCTGATCTCTTCACCTTATTTTCTTTATATATGATGTAAAAATAAGAACACATGCTTCATGGGATTAAAGCATTAAACTACACACACACACACACAAAACTGAATGAATAATACCGATATATAAAAGGACAAAAGGCTCATGTACCCACCTCCAGCCTGTATTGTTAAAACCATTCTTATCATCTCTCTTCTTTAAATTCACTTCTACACGATTTATTCTCCGTACTGCTACATAAATACTATTTATAGTATTAGAATCTGATCATGGTTCTTTTCCCACTTTTCTCTATGCTCAGCGATATACATTATTTAATAGCCTCTCAATAGTCTAAAAATCTTCAGAATTCCTCAGAATGGCAAATGCAGCCCTTCTTTATATATGCTTTCCTCACCTGCCCACGCAACCACCTCTGGCTGCTGACGCATCACCGTGCTTCACATTTTAATTTATTTGTTGTTGTCCTGTGAAAACATTTTCTGAACTCGGCATGATCGTAAGTTGGCAGTTGCTGCTGAGTCAGCCTCAGGTCATGGTGAGCCTGTGTCTAACAGAACAAAACGTTTCTGTCTCGCATCATCTTCATGGTCGTAGGCATGTTTGAGTTCCCTGTTGTGACTTTGGTGTCAGTCCACCTCACTGATGGTTTCCCTCCTCTTCACCAGCCCTCTACTTTACCAATCAGGATGTCCTTTTCTGGCAGTTGGTCTACCTGAGGATGTGACCAAGGTAAGTGGGCTCAAGTCTTGCCATCCTTGCTTCTAAGAAGCATTGCATTTGTGTTTCTTCTAAGACTTATTTGTTCTTCTGGCAGTTCATGGCATATTACCCTTCCCTTTGTAGAAACCATTCCTTCCTGAAAAATCCCATGTATTCCTCTTCTTACTCATTCTTACCATAATATTACAGTTTAATAACTGCATCTGGTCTGCTTTGGTTAGATGAGATGAGTTGATTGAGGGCATGGATTGAATTTCCTCTTTTTATCCCCAGAATCTAGCACATAACATCTGCTTGTTAACATCTGACTCACTTAGTTGGAATGCCACGATTAAACCAGTTTTAAGTGCACTCGACCATTGTTGATTTACCAGAAAAAGTTCATTTTCTGAATTGGTTTCTTGAAGTAGAGACAACTTTGCATCTGTTCTTTCACACTCATCCAGCCAACTTGATATTTGATGACTCAGGACACAGATGTAGGAGAACGTGTCCGTGGTGGGTGCACAGACCTTGGCCAAGGAACAAGAAAAATCCTAGTCCTTGAGCAAATAGAAATGCCTTGATTCCTCCATTGGGAAAATTTCGCTTATCACCTAAGGTCACTGAAAATGATAGAGATATCACTGAAATAGATTTCAGGCAAATATTTACAGGTACAAAAATAATTAACTACTAGTTACTTAAGGAATTTGACTCTGAAAAAAGAGTCAAAGAATTTAAGGTACCATATGGACGAAAGGGTTATCATTTTAAGTACACGAAGTCAGAAAGTTGTGAATAATGCAAATCAGAGTAATTTTATTTTATTTTTTAGGATTCTAGAAGAGAGTTTAAGAATTAAACTTTCAAAACAGTATGGATACCTGCATCCCTCATATTCACATTCCGAGTATGCTCCTAACAGCGATCATTAATGTTGACCAAGAACCTCTGGTCAGAGTCTGTGCCAACCTTCCTTTCATCTCCACAACAACCACGGAAGGTATTTATTTGTTGCACCACCCCCTCTTCATTTTGATACATGGTGAAAATGAAATGCAGGGGAATTAACTCATTTGTAGTCCTTTAGCCACTACAGGGTGTGTGCAATCAGGATTCACAGTAGGTTCGCTTTAGCTCCAAACATTTCCCTAAACATTTTCTCAGTCACATCTGTTTCAAGATTTCAGAATCGAGATTCTAGGGAGCAGATTCCTTCCACATAACATGCCTCTTAAGACTGGCTCTCATCAGAAAGATCTTTGCTTCGAGTTTGAATGCAGTACTGCTGTCAAGAGCATGTAGAGATACCCCAAAGCACTGCTACCTTTACAGATTACTGGACTGGGGCTAGGAGTAAGAAGGGAACGGGAAAGAGAAAAATCAGAGTCCTGATAAATATGTACCATAGGCAATCCCTGGAGAGCAGGTGGATGTTAACACCTAGGATTTGGAGAGAATGACTTTTTACAGGATGTTTCGATTTTTGAAGGGGAATGCCAGCTCACTCAGAAAGAAAATTACTAAGCATGAATTCTACAATCCTTCCCATGGTCTTCAAGACCCTACAGCGTCTGCCTCCTTCCTGCCTTTTTGATGTCTTTGCCAGCCACTCTCCTATCCACTCAGCTCCTGTTGCCTCCTTGAGGCTGCCTCAGGGCCTTTGCACTTGTTCTCTCTGCTGGAAATGCTCTTTCCTCCAGGTACTCAGAGGTTTCCTGCCTCACTTCTTCCAGGCATTTTTGTCCGAATTCTAACTTCTCAGAAAGGCCCTCACTGGTAACAGGAGCTAACGCAGTACCCTTGAGTTGTTCTTTATCTTCTTACTCTGCTTTCATTTTTCTTCAAAGTCCCCCTCACTACTTCACGTTACATTGTATTTTTAGCTAGTCATTTGCAGTCTTTTCCCTCATTAAAATGTCAGTTCCACAAGAAGGACTCTTTCTTGTTCTTGGTGTCCAGAAAGGAGTGCTTGGGTTGTGCAAATGAGCAGTGGGTTCAGCTACTAACGGAGAGGTTGGCAGTTCACGTCCACCTGGGGACAGCTTGCAAGAAAGATCTGGCAGCCTACTTCGGAAAAATTAGCCATTGAAAACGCCATGAAGCATAGTTTGACCGTGACACACATTGGGTCACCAGAACTTGAAATAGATGCCGTGGCAGCTGGTTTGGGTTGTTGTCACTTGTTTGTTTGTTTGTTTTGGTATCTGGAAAAGCAAAGTGATTAGAACATAGACATTTGTTGGCTGAATGCACAGATGAGTAAGTTAACATAGCAATGAATGAAGGCATACTTAGTGGGGACACTGTCGGCCTCTGTTAATGGCCAGAAAGTCAGAAGTCTAGGGGAAAGTTTGGGTTCATTCTCTCGTCATCCAAATATGCTTCAATTTCTGTTTCCTGGGTCTGTCACCACACAGTCACTGGAAGCATTAAACCTCAGTATTGCTTTCACACCGTCCAGCTGTCTTTTTTCTCCACCTCGC
Organism: Orycteropus afer afer; assembly: GCF_000298275.1. NCBI lineage: Eukaryota > Metazoa > Chordata > Mammalia > Tubulidentata > Orycteropodidae > Orycteropus > Orycteropus afer. Next base: position 830,668 of record NW_006921644.1, on the reverse strand, counting down.
TCCCAGTGTCTCACCAATTCTGTTTTGGAGCTGTTTCCTTTTTTTTTTTTTCCTTTCTTTTATTTTTTTGTGATTTGGGTGAAAGTTTACAGAGCAAATTCACTCTCCATACAGCAGTTCACATACAGTTTGTCTCATGACATTGACTACAATTTCCCACAGTGCAACAATTCCCCTCCCACTTCCTCTCCATAGTTACATCTTCCCTGTGTCCTTCCCTCCCATGCACTCCTGTCCCCCTAGCTGTCTCCCTGTACATACACAGCCCTTCTATTCTCCCATGATTGTTCTCTCCATGGAGTGTATCTACCTAATGCAAATGTTCAACTCATAGGCCTGTCTTTTGTTTGGCTGGAAGCCACAGGAGTGGGTTCAATTCCAGACCTGAAGGGCAGCTAGGGGCCATAGTCTGAGTGGTTCCATCAGACTCTCAAACTGGAGCTGTTTCTTACATCAGCCCTTCACTGTGTATGTCCACTACTATCAGTGCCTTTCACTTGCTTTATTTACTTGTTAATGAACTTCCTTAAATAGTTTTGGTGGCATAGGGGTTACAGCATTCATCTGACAACCAAAAAGTTCGGCAGTTCCAACCCACCAGCCACTCCACAGGAGAAAGATGAGACAATCTGCTTCTGTAAAGACAGCCTTGGAAACCCCATAGGGGAGCTCGACTGTATCCTATAGAGTCTCAGTGAGTCAGAATTGACTCAATGGCATTGGGTTTGGTTTTTTGATGAACTTCCCCAGCTACTTCTTTAACAGAATGGGTTTGTTGGGATTAAATGCCAATGGATTAAATAAAAGTTTATATAAATTATCAAAAACATTTGCTTGAAGGAGGTAGATAATTTTTCTAATAACCAAAAACCCACTGCCATCAAGTCAATTCCAACTCATTGCCACCCTATCAGAGTAGAACTTGCCCATAGAGTTTCAAAGGCTGTAAATCTTCATGGAAGCAGACTGCCACATCTTTCTCCCGCTTTTCCAATCAAATAGGCACTTATTTCCTCTATAATTTACTACAAAGTTGAGCAGACAATTTTCTTTCAGGGAAGATAGGATGGGAAATAAAATGAGCCATATATTTCTTAATTGGACAATAAAAGGAAGCATGCCATTTCACAAGTAAGGATAAACTTTTCCTGGTGCCACATTAATTTCTTACAAAAACCCTTTTCTGAGGGTGATTACAGTACATAATAGACAATGTTTTGCTCAAGAGTTTTCACCAAAAGGCCTAATGCTCGTTCATACGGCTGCTTTCCTAACCTGCCTCCTTTGTCAACCCTCATATATGGCATTTATTTGAAGAGATGGGCAAATTGGGCCCAATTAACAAATATGTATGTATCATAAAGCAGGAAAACAACTTAGAAAGGCAAGATAATGATTCCCAAAATATGAGTTATCTTATCCAACTAATACTTGAGTATGAAACAAAGCAAATAGTACAGATGGTTTATTTTTAAAGTCAAACAAACAAAATACAATAATGACAACAAAAAAACCTAGCACCTTCCTTCTTCTAGGTCAGCAGATGACAGCCTCATCATCATTTCTGTGTCTGGTCATTATCATTAATGTTTTATTGTGTGTTTTGGTCGACCCACGGTGTAAAATGAGAAGATTAGCACCTTTTTCTCCGCATCATCTCCCTACTTTCACATCTTCTACTACCCAAACTTTAAGGGTCCTGGTGGCACATTAGGTGTTGTGGTGGTGCAGTGGTTAAGCGCTAGGTTGCTAACTGAAAGGTCAGCAGTGAACCCACCAGCCACTCCATGGCAGAAAGATGTGGCAGTCTCCTGCCATAAAGATGACAGCCTTGGAAACCCTGTGGGGCACTTTTACTCTGTCCTGTAGGATCCCTATGAGTCAGAATTGACTGAACGGCAATGGCTTTGGTTTGGTTTGGTTTGGATGGCACAATAGTTAAGTACTAATCCAAAGGTTGGTGGTTCCAACACATCCGGTGGTGATCTGCTCCTGTAATGCTCACAGTGCAGCAAACCCTATGGGGCATTTCTGCTTTGCCACAGAGATCGCTAGGAGTCCAAATCAACTCCATAGCACCTAACGGTAGCATCGACCAAACTTTACTTTTATGGTCAATAGTATTTGAAAGTTGACTATATTACATTCTGTAACCATAGTTCTCATCTCTGCTTTGTCTATCATTGGATTCTAAACATTATAAATCAATAAACATCATTTACACTATATGACTATGCAAACATTGTTCACAACATGCTAATTACAGAATTAGGATTTACTTTTCTTCTCTAAAAATCCAGTTTATGACCCCTGCACCACTTAAAGTTGAGTGCCCCTACAATCAAACTCAAAGGGATTCTCTCTTTGCACTCCATCAGTTTTAAAATTCATCACATGTCTTGTTTGCTTTATGCTCGAACAGTGTTGCACTTGTTATCTTCCTTCCCAGACATTCTAATTGACCTTTCCTTCTCTAAAGAGAAAGAACCATGTGCCTTGTTCCCCCTGTACTCATATCCTCCATCTTTTCACTCTTTCTGTCTATTGAAGCAACACATTGCATTGTTCTGCAAGTCATTGTTATTACCACCCACTGATTCCCTGTTTGATTTTGTTCAGGTGGCTGGCTGTCTTTTTGGAAGCTTCTTTCAGTGAATGCCTGGACTAGCTTCACTTTCTTATTTTCATTCTTTCTCTCTCGGGTGTGCGTGCATGTTTGTGTGCCCATTCAATTGCTTAGAGTCGGTGCATAGTGGGTTCTGAGTCCTTGTGTGTTCCTAAAATATCTTTCTTTCATCACACTTGTTTTTGTTGGTGTGGTGGTGGTGGTGGGGTGTCTAAAATTCCATGTTGAAATAATTTCCTTTGAGAATATTTGGGTGGGAAGGTGAATGGGACTGCACCCACAAATACAGGTTTGACAGAGGCTATCTTTACCTATGTATCTATATGTGCTTCAAATATATCCATCCACATACACGTAAGGGACAAAGTTATGAAAACATCTTAGTCATAACCAAACTCCTTGAGGGAATGAGTCACTGAGTATGGATAGTCTCAGTATGAGGACCAGAGTCTTGGAGGACATTAAGGACAGTTGACATAACTTAGTCCATAAAGACAATGTGAGAAAAGAAAGAGAAGGTTTCACAGCCTTCTAACAGCCAGTGCTGCTGATGGGGAGTCTTATCCCGTGTGAGCCTCACTTTGTGTGGCCTGGTTTTCCTGGTGCAGTATTTAGGGTCTTCTCTTTCTCTCTAAACTGTGACAGGACTGTTTCTGCAGCAGTTTTTTTCCACAGTAGTAGCTCCTTTCAAGCTGAGTAGTCACGTCTCTTTCCAGCCTGGGATATTTTCTTGTGTTCATTTGTGTAACCTTCACTTCCTTATTTTCTTTGTCTTATCTTTCTGGAAGTCCTAGTAATGGGAATTTGAATCACCTGAAATGATTTTCTCTGTCTCTTATCTTTCCTTTTGTATTATCTAGCTTTTTCTCTTTTGGTTCTACATTCTGAGAGATGTTCTTTGTTTTTTATACAGCTCTTTAAATTGATGTGTGCCAATATTATTTTTCCCCTTTTTTTTAAAATTTTGGATAGTTTAACTTACATGAATTCTTTCTCTACTCTGATGGTTTATTTTTCATAGGATTTTCTCCTTGTTTTTCAGATGTAATGTCATCTCAAACATCTCAGAGGTTAATTTTTTACACAGGTTACCCCAAAATTTAATTTGATTCCTCAGGAATTACATGTTCTGCTCATTTTTTCTTGGTCTTTCTCATTCATTTTGATCACTTAGCCACACCTGATGATACTTGGTTTTTCTGAAATCTGACAATCGGTTAGCATCCTTGTCCCCTCATGTGTCTGCTCTCAAAAATCTATTTAATTTTCATTCCATTATTCTCATTTTTTGAGCCCAAACTTTTTGAGCCTCCCTAGAGATTTATTTTGTGATACAGTGGGTAGAGTAAGGGCTTTTTGATGATTGCATGTTGGCTATGATTTAAACATGATCCAATGACAAATAAAATATCCCTTACACCCCCTCATATTTTTCTCTGTTGACAGTCATCTTTTATCTATTAGAATGCCCTAGTATTTTAATTTTCTAGTGAATAAATTTCAGTGGCTCAAATGCCCTAATTAATTATCACAATCCTGAAGCGTTAGCACTAATAATCCATTAGACATTTCCAAACTGCACTGCAGAAATCTTGTGAAACTTGCTAATAGGTATTTTATGTAAAAGTGTTCTCTGTTCAAATAAGTCTGGGAGTGGGCTTCCTAGCCTGTAACCCTCTTGACTTTGTAGCTTTGTAAAGACTCTGAGAAATGCCATTGCAAAGAAGCTGGTTCCATTTGTTTAATCCAGCATTTCCCAGTCTTATTTAATGATGGTACTTTCTTCCCCAGGAGATATTTCATCATGTTTTGTGCAATATCAGTTTGAACATGTGGGGTCCAAGTAACTGGTGTGGCCCCTGGCTGTGAGAAGCTACACAAAAGTGTATCAAATGTGCATTTTGGGGCCACATACTTAATAGTTCACTCTTGGTGCTCGTGTATGAGAGCGTATTTATACTACAAACACTCGGAATGCATGTCAGAGTCTGGTGGGCCAAATAATGAGTTCTGGGATCTGGGCAAGTGGATCATTGCGCTGCTCTTTGGAGGGATGCTCTCCGAGTTGGTTATCTCAGCTCCTTCTCTGCACAGCATTGGCAACAATCAATTAAAGGTTGAGCTCTGTGACAAGTGCCTGAAGTCTTGATTCCCTGTCTTATTGATTAAAGAAAGTATTTAAAAGCCAGATGAGCTCCTGGCTAGGCCAGACTTCTGTCATGCCATTAAGGAGTCTGACTGGTGTTTTTGTTCAGATAAAAAGAGCAGGTTTGTGAGGTGCCTATGGGCAGGACCTGTCTTTAATCACACTTAAGAAATGCAGTTTATTAAACTTTGGGGAGAAATACGCTTTCTTTTTTCCTATCTATATTCAAAGCTATAACTTTACCTCTAGCTTGGCTATACTTTCATTTCTCAGTTATTGTTATTATTATTAAAAAAAGGTTTAAATTGACATATGCCTTTAAATTTTATAATTGGCATGCACCAAACTGCACATGGTTAGGGTACAATTTGAAAAGTTTTGAAATAAGTTTATATACCCATGAAACCATCACCACACCCAAGGTAACATATCTATCTCTGGGAAATGTCTTCATGATCCTTTGTAATGCTTCCCTTTTACTGCTCCCACCTTAACTCCCCATGCTCTCCTCTCCAGGCAAAGGCTCAGCTAATTTCTGTAAGTATATATTAGTTTGCTTCTTATAGACTTCTTTATGAATGTGATCATACAGTTATTGTCGTTAGGTGCCGTCAAGTCATCTCCAACTCATAGCGACCCTGTGCACAGCAGAACGAAACACCACCTGGTCCTGCGCCAGCTCCACAATCCTTGCTATACTTGGCCCATTGCCACTGCCACTGTGTCAATCCATGTCATTGAAGCCTTCATACAGTAGGCCATACATACATCATGCAGTTGTTGTTGTTGTTGTTGTTATGTGCCGTCAAGTCGGCCCCGACTCATAGCGACCCCTCCTTGGGTTTCCGAGGCAGTATCAATACAGAAGTAGGATTGCCCAACCTTACTTCCGAGGAGTGGCTGGTGGGTTTGAACCGCCAGCCTTCTGGTTAGCAGTCAAGTGCCTTAGGCACATCATGCAGTAGGTCTTTCTTTTTCTTTTTTTTCCAATTATTTTGAGATTGATCCATGTCGTTACATGTATTTATAATTCATTCTTTTTATTTTGTTGCTAAGTAGTATTCTCGTGTATGGATTACCAAAGTTTATCAATTGACCAGTTGATGGAAAGTTGGATTGTTTCAGTGTTTGACTATCACAAACAAAGCTACTATGAACCTTCATGGATAAATGTTTGTATTAGATATCCTAATAGGTGTGTGGTACTAGGGAGTGGATTGTATTTGCATGTCTTTCATGACCATTGATACTTTGTGTCAGTTCTGTTGATAAGTATTTCATATTCTTGATGTTGTAAATGATATGGTTTTTATTTTGAATACCAATTTCTAAATTTTAATTGTTATTACATAGAAATGCAATTGATTTTTTTTTGCATTTTGATTTTGTACCAACTTTGTTAAACTCAGTAATGTTAAGAGTTTTTTTATTTCATAAAATTTCCTACATATACATGTGCTTTTCATACCATATATTCTGCTTTATTTGGGTGCAATGTTTTATTAATATTTAATATCAGGTAAATTTGGTTAATAATGTTCGGGTTTTCTATATCTTGATTTCTTTGTACTTTTTCTATCAATTATTGATAGAGAAATATTTAAATATATGACTATATTTATGTCATATATTTAAATATTATATGAGGCAATATTAGATGAGACAAACTCATCTGGCAGTTTGTCATACTGTGATGGCTTGCATGTTGCTGTGATACCGGAAGCTATGCAACTGGTAAATCAAAACCCAGCAAGGTTACCCTTGGTGGACGGGTTTGAGTGGACCTTCGAGACTAAGACAGACGAAGAAGGACCTGGAATACTCCTTAAAAATGAGCCTGTGAAAACCTTCTGAACAGCAGTGGAACATTGTTGGAGACAGTGCTGGAAGAAGAGCTCCTCAGGTTGGAAGGTAATCAAACCATGAATAGGGAAGAACTGCCTCCTCAAAGGAGAGTTGACTTTAATGACATTGTGGCACATTGAGTGTGGTATGGCTTTTCTAGCTATGGTCTTTGTGACTCCTACTAGTTGACGGGGTGGAACCATGCAGTATAAGGTGTTGTGGCCCACCAACTGGTTTGGATAGCTTGCCAATAGTGTAAAGAAGATATGTGACACCCTTGTTGGAGTGGGACTAGAGCAAATATGGAATTCTAACGTGAGGACTGGTCAATTGGCCATCTTGCTCGGCTTAAAATGAGCCATCCCAGAGGTGAAAAGGGAGGATCTCCTTACCATCAAGTTAAAGAATAAGCTGGGAGTGGACCATGTCCTTGAACTTGAGATCTGTGCACTGAGGTGGCAGAGAGATAGGCAAGAGATGGTGGCACCAGTGGAGGCAACAGAACCAGTAGAAACTGGCAGGAGACAGAGCAGTGGGCTTGCCAGTCCACCAAGAGAGAAAGCTGAGTGTCTTTGGGCAGGGAGTTTTGCTGGCTGAGTGGGGGCACACCTATGCATATCTATTGGGAGAGCTAAAAGAGTTTTGTAACACTTGCTGAAGTAGGGCAGAGACCAAGCTGAAAGCCAGAGAAACATGTGTGCCTATGGGCATTGACAAGGGGAGGCTTGGATGGATGAATTGTATCCTGAGAGTTGCTGAACCTGAATTGTAACCTGTTGCTCAGCTAATAACCCCCATAATTGTGAGCATTGTCTGTGAGTTTTGTGTGGCCATTGAAAGAAACTTTTGAACCCAGCAGGAAGTGCTGTGGGGAGGGATAGTTGATTTCACAGTTGTCAAAAAAGTAGGAAAGTGGTGGCACATCTGACTTTCAGCTCATAGAAGTCTGCCTCGTGCTGATGCTGTTGATGGTGATTCTGTCTCTACCTTGTGAAATTAGAGGAGGTCAGATGATACTGCCCCCATGCCTGTTTTTTCCGTGTGGATGGAGTAAAGCTTTCAAGAACCTTCATTTGCTGATGGGGCATGACTCAAAATGAGAAGAAACAGCTGCAAACATCCATTAACAATCAAAATGTGGAAGGTACAAAGTGTGAATCGAGGGAAGAATTGGAAGTTGTAAAACAATGACATCGAACACAAAAAGATCCATATCCTAGGCATTAGTGAGCTGAAACGGATTGGTAGTGGCCATTTGGACTCAGACAGTTATATGGTTTACTATGCGAGGAATGCAAAATTGAAGATAAAGAGTGTCACATTCGTCATCAAAAATAACATTTCAAGATCTTTCTTGAAGTACTACATTGTCAGTGAAAGGATAATATCCATATGCCTACAAGAAAGATCATTTAATATGATTATAATTCAAATTTACATACCAACCACTAATGCCAAAGATTAAGAAATTGAAGATTCTTTTTTTAACCAACTTCTGCAGTCTCAAACTGACCAAACATAAAATCAAGATGCATTGATGATTACCAGTGATTAGAATACAAAAGCTTGAAACAATAAAGAAGGAACAGTAGTTAGGTAACACGACCTTGGTGATTGGAAATGATACCAGAGATCACATGATAGAAATTGGCAAAACCAATGACTTATTCACTACAAATACCTTTTTTCACCAACATAAATGGTGACTATACACATGCATTATACCTAAGCAAAGCAAGGATTGTGAGCATGGCACAGGACTGGGCAGTCTTTTGTTGTACATAGGGTTGCTATGGGTGGGAGTCAACTCAATGGCACCTAACAACAACATACGCAGGCATTGTTTTGGTCACTGTCCTAACAACAACATACACAGGCATCGTTTTGGTCACTGTGTGCCAGTCTAACAGAACTAGCACAAGTGAATGACTGTAACAAACAGGAGTTTATTCTCTTACGGTTTTGTAGGCTAGAAGTCTGAGTTCAAAGTGCCAGGTTCTAGGGGCTGGGTGAAAGCTCCTCAACCTTGGGCTTCAGCTCTGCCTCTTGCTCTTGGCCCATGAAGCCAGAGGCTTTCTTCACTCAGGCAGGCTGTTGAGGCTGAAAAACCAAAGGTCAACAAGTAAAAAGGCACAGTCCCAATACTACCAAATATTGGTAAACATTATACAGCTGGCCATTGATTCAAGACCTTTAAGAGTCCTAAGATGGGCAGACAACATGGCAGGCCGCTGAACAACGACTCAGCTACATGCAGGATTCAAGCATGCCAAAAGCTAGAGACCTTCTTCAAAGCTGCTGCTTATATACTGGAAGCAGACCACATTCCTAAAGCAGCTACTCAGCTGCTCGCAGCAGATTCCATGATGGAGTTCATTGCCAGTCTCATCATGGGGAATAACTACTACCAGCTGCCCAGCCACTTAAAACCAGACCTAGCCAAGTTGACATATAACCTTAACTGCCACATGCATCTCACCAGATGGAATAGAGAAGAATAAAATCGACTACATCTGTGGAAAGAGATGATAGAGAAGCTCAATATCATCAGTCAGATTAAGGCCAGGGGTTGACTCAGAGAAGACCATCAGTTGCACATAAGAAAATTCATGTGGAAGCTGAAGAAAATTAAAACGAGTCTACAGGAGTCAAGACCTTGAGTACATTCCACCTGAAATTAGGGATTGTCTGAAAAGTAAATTTGATGTTATAAACACTAATGACTGAAAGCAAAAGAGTTGTGGGATGACATAAAGGGCATCATACGTGAAAAAAAAGCAGAAGGTTGTTAAAAAGGCAGGAAAGAAAGAAAAGATCAAAATGGATGTCAGAAGAGAATCTTAAACTCATTCTTGAATGTGAGTAGCTAAAGTGAATGGAAGAAATGATGATGTAAAAGATCAAAGGGCAGCTTGAGAAGACAAAGTAAATATTAAAATGAAATGAGCAAAGTCCCAGAGTTAGAAAACCAAAAGGAAGAAGATCCTTGATATTTCTCCAGCTGCAAGAACTGAAGAAGAAAATGCAAGCCTCTAGTGAATATTTAAGGATTCTGTGGGCAAAATATTGAACAATGCAGGAAGCATCAAAAGATGGAATTCACAGAGTCACTGTACCAAACGGAACTGGTAACATATCAATTACTCTAGGAGGTTGTTGTTGTTGTTGTTGTTATGTGCCGTCAAGTCGGACCTGACTCATAGCGATCCCTCCTTGCGTTTCCGAGGCAGTATCACTACGGAAGTAGATTGCCCTGTCTTCCTTCCGAGGAGTGACTGGTGGGTTTGAACCACCAGCCTTCTGGTTAGCAATCAGGTGCCTTAGGCACTACGCTATCAGAGCTCCCACTCTAGAGGTAGAATATGATTAAACAAACAAAAGCTAATGATATTGAAGAAGTCCAAGCTTCTCTGAAGCCACTGGCGAAAGACAAGACTCCAGTAATTGATGAAATACCAATTGAGAAGTTTCAACAAATAGATAAAATGATGAAAACACTTACTCATGTATTCCATGAAATTTTGACAACAGCTACCTGGCCAACCAACTGGAAGAGATACATATATGTGTCCATTCCAGATAAGGGGATCCAAACTTGGAGGGCATTATGCTGAGTGAAATAAGTCAATTATAGAAAAACAAATATTGCATTAGCTCATTATTGTAAAAAATCAAGAAAAGGTTTATATACGGAAGGAAACTTTCTTTGTTGTTTACCAGGGGTGGAAGGGGAGCGGAGGAAACACTGTAAAAATTTAAAAAAATAAATAAAAATAAACGAGAATTTATGCAACAATATCATTAGTATGATTGACAAGAAAAATTTTCCTGAGGACATTAAAAAATGGTTCTAGCAGTACATCAACAGGGAACTGCCAGAAATTCAAGCTTGACTCAGAAGAGGTTATTGTTGTTGTTGGTTATGGTGTGCCATTGAGTTGGACCCGACTCATAGTGACCCCTCCTTGGGTTTCTGAGGCAATATCACTACGGAAGTAGATTGCCCACCCTTCCTTCCAAGGAGTGGCTGATGGGTTTGAACCGCCAGCCTTCTGGTTATCAGTCAAGTGCCTTAGGCACTATGCTACCAGAGCTCCTAGAAGAGGTTATAGGATGAGGGATATCACTGCTAATGTTCAGTGAGTGTTGGCTGAAAGCATAGAATACCAGAAAGATGTTCACTTATGTTTTATTGACCATGCAGATGCATTGACTGTGTGCAGTGTAACCAATTATGGATAGCGCTGGGAAGAATAGGAATTCCAGAACACTTAATTGTGCTCATGGGGAAACTGTGCATAGACCAATAGGCATTCACTCAGACTGAACAAGGGGATAGTGCATAGTTTAAAATCCGGAAAAGTGTATGTCAGGGTTGTATCCTTTTACCACATTATTCAAAGTATACGCTGAACAAGCAATGTAAGAAATTGGACTATATGAGGAAGAACACAGCATTAGGTTTGGAAGCAAACTCATTAACAGCATGTGATTTGTGAATGATAGGACTTTGCCTGCTGAAAGTGAAGACTTGAAGCCCTTCAACAGCCTTCAGTATGGATTATATGTCAATATAAAGAAAACAAAATCCTCGCAAGCTGGACTAGTAAGCGGCATCATGATAAACAAAGACAAGATTAAAGTTGTCGAGGATTTCATTTTACTTAGCCACAAGCAGTGCCTGTGGAAGGAGCACTATTGCATTGGACAAATCGGCTGCAAAAGACCTCTTTAAAATGTTAAAAACAAAGATGTCAGTTTGAGGATTAAGGTACACCTGACCCAAGCCATAGTCTTTTCAGTTACCCCATATTCATGCAAAAGCTGCTCAATGAATAAGGAAGATAGAATAAGAATTGATGCCTTTGGCTTATGATGTTGGCAAAGAATGGTGGACTTACCATGGACTGCCAGGAAAATGAACAAATCTGCTTTGTACTTTGTACTTAGAGAAGTACAGCCAGAACGCTCTTCAGAAGCGAGGATGGCAAGACTTCGTGTCACTTAGGACAGGTTATCAGGAGGGGCCAGTTCCTGGAGACGGACGGCATGCTTGGTGAAGTAGAGGGTGAGAAAGAGCACAACCCTAAAGGAGCTGCAGCACACAGTAACTGCATCAGTGGTTGCAAAAACAGCGAGGATTGTGAGGATGACGTAGACGGGGGAATGTTTCATTCTCTTGTACGCAGGGTTGCCGTGAGTTGGAACTGACTGGACACCACCTAACGACAACGGTTGTGTTTCTCTGTTTCTTCTTGTAGTTCTATCAGTTTTATCTTCATCTATTTTGAATTGCTGTTATTAATTGGATAAAAGTTTAGGATCATGTCCTTTTGATGAATTGATCATTTTATCATTGTCAAATGACCCTTTTTTGTCCTTGGATGTCCTGTTCTCTAAAATGTACTTGGTCTTACATTAATATGAATGCACTGACTTTCTATTAATTGATGTCATCATCACTTTTACTTTTAAGTTATTTGCATGTTTGTATTTAATGTGAGTCTTTTGCAGGCAAATTATAGTTGGGTCTTGCTTTTTTTATGCTTTCAGCCTCTGCTTTCAATAGATATGCTTGGACTATTCACATTTAATGTGATTGTTTGTACGGTTCTATTTAAATTTACCATCTTTGTTTTCTGCTAGTCTCATCAGTTCTTTGTTTATTTTTTTCTTGTTTTTGCCACTCTTTCATTTTGATTATTCTTTTTTTCATGTTATGTGTTCTGTTGTTTTATTGGCTGTCATTATTTGTTGTTTTATTTAGAAGTTGACTTAGGATACATTATGTGTTATACACACACACACACACACAATATATGTAATGTACATAGTAATTCCATATATTATATATTACATATATATAAATCTTTAAACCATCTCAACCTGTTTGTGATGTTATACTTCTTTACATACGATGCAGATATATTTTAGTAGAACATTTTTAGAGATAAAAATTTGAAGATCAGAGAAGTGAGTAACTCGTCAATGGCCGGAGAGCGTGAGTGGGAGCTAAAGTCGGAATTGTCGTGTACTGACTGGAGACCCAGTGCTTTGTCACAGTGTGATGCTAGCATGGGTGTCATTGTTCTTTCTTCAGGGAAACCAGAGAAGAGGTTAAACTACTAGACACCTGTGTTAGAAATTATGGGAGCTCTGGTGTCATAGTGCCTAATGTATGCTTGTAACCACCGATGGGGAGGGAAGGGAAGAAGAGATGGGATATTTTCTGTGTTCTTTAGGAAAACGGAAGTGTGAATTTCCAGTAGAAGAGTCCTAAATATCCCCACAGACGACTTAGATAGGCCGAGCGTGTCTGTTTCCACACACGAGCATCCAGTCACCAGTCGGAGATGGATCTGTGAGCAGCGTTTCCACTGAGACCCTAGGGCGAGATTTGGATTCCTTTGGCTTTTCACATTAGTCACTCGGGCAGAGCGGTTCACATCCCATAAATCACATTCCGCCTGTGACTCGTGGGATTCTCTGAAGTTGTATTTACTCATTTTATTCCATGTGCCACAATTAAAGGAAATCTGAGACTGTCAGTGTAGTAGGTTCCTCTAGCTGGCCCTGGCTATATGAAACTTGAAGACAAAATGCATATTTACTTCTTGCAATTGTAGCTGTGGAACTGCACAATTAACCTGTTAATAATAAGTGCTATTTAGGCAGATCAGAAATTTATGCTCGTTGGAACCAAGAAAAAGAGGCTGTTAATAAAATAATAATAATAATAAAAATAACAAATATGTCAATGTTACTGTCTGCAGAAGTATGACATAAATAGGAACCAATGTTTAAGTTTCAATATAAGATTTTGAATTTCCAAAATTCTCTTACATATATTTTCTTAGAAATACTATCATAGATATATATTTATATATCTACAAGAATTTTATTTTCTTAGATATTTTTCAGATATGTCCTGCAGGTAAATTATGTTGAGGTTTACTCCAAGCATTTTATATATGTAATATCATTACAAAGAAATGCCCTTGTGGGATTTTCTGTCTTTTTCCTGAACTCTAAGTAGCAGTTAATTAATCACTGAACCTGTGAGACAGGTAATAAATGGAACCAGTTGTTACAACTACTGTAGTCTGGTTCCTGTTTTTCTCTGGTTGAAGAAAATGAAAAATTCTTAGGCTGAACCAAAGTTTGTCAGGTCTGAAGTTTATTTATTTTCCAGAATTTGTTTTTAAGTAATAGAGATGATGCCCAAATTAATGCCTTTCCCAAATTTAGGAGAATGTTATTGTTGTTGTTGTTAAAAAAAAGTCTCAAAATATAACTTCCAACTTATATAATTAGAAGATTTCTCAGATTTCGTTGTTAAAGCATTTGGCAGCACCCAGGAGTTTGCAGTGTATCAGGAGAAAGAAATGAAATGACTGTTTTTCCCTGGTTTCCACTATTAGTAGACAATAGTGGCTACATGTGTGAGCTGGGAGAGTGGTCACTGGTAGCGTAGTGTCTGAGGCATTTGACTGGTAACCAGAAGGCTAGCGGTTCAAACCTACCAGCCACTCCTCAGAAGGAAGATTGGGCAGTCTACTTCCATAGTGATGATACTGCCTCAGAAACCCAAGGAGAGGTTACTATGAGTAGAATCTGACATGATGGTGGTGAGTTTTTTTTTTTTTTTTTTTTTTGGTTTGATGGCAAGAAGAGTCTGTGCTGGTTATATGATAAAAGAGAGGGGAAAGACAGACAGTTGACATGAGAGGATGGGACGATCACCCGACTTAGTCTAGTCCACTTACTCTTGCTCTGCAATTTTTGGTCTCTCTTTGGTTCTTCATAGCCTTCCCTGTGAGATTTAATGAAAATATTAATTCAAATGAAATGCCTCCAGCATTCCAGCCCTTGGCTGTCTATTGAAATAGATGTTTGGCTGGAAGTTCCACTCTTTCATTTCTCAAAAAAGGACACACCCTTTAGTGTGTTTTTTTTTTTTTTTTTTTCCTCATTCCCTTTTTTTTTTTAATGTATCTATTTCGGGAAATTGTTTTATTTCACTGTGTGGCATTGGCATCTGCCATACTAGACCAGTGATGGCGTCTTGGTCCCCTGTGTGTCCACAGAAGTCAAATATGTTGAGTCCTAGCCTGGGGATGCTTTGCCTTCCACCTCTAAAATGTTCTTCAGTCAGGCTTAGCATTCAGGCCAGTGACAAGAGACACTCTGTGTAAGACTGACTAAAAATACTCCCTGATTTTCAAAAGGAAAAAGCATCAGGTGAGATGGAGAAAGGAAGACCAGTGTTGAGGAGGCAGTTGGGACGAGAACACGAGAAGGCTGGGTTGTACAGATTTTATCTTATAGCCACGAGTTGCCGTGGGAAGGCTGTTAGTAAGTGCCATTTAAGCAGATCAGAAATTTATGCTCGCCGGAACCGAGAAAAGAGGCAGTGAACAACAACAACAACAACAAAAAGAATATGTCAGTGTTACTGTCTGCAGAAGTATGACATAAATAGAAACCAATATTTAAGTTTCAAAATAAGTTTTTGAATTCCCCAAGTTCTCTTAACTCCATTTCCTTAGAGATACTATCATCGATATATATTTATAGATCTCCAAGAATTTTATTTTCTTAGATCGAAGCACCAGAAATGTGATGAGCAGTAGAATGTGAGGAGCAGAGCTACTTTTCCAAACACAGTTGGAAAAGAGACTGCAGGAAGAGAGGTGCTCTTGGAAACCGGTAAACAAAGTCCTAGTGCCGTCAACAGGAATGAGAAGAACAGGGTGAAACGCTGAGATAGAAAGAAGGTGAAAGAAGTTAAATTCTAATTCCTTTGTTGAGTGGCTAAAGTGTGAGAAATCAAATGAGTTATATCTGTTGTTGACGGCAAAAAGGAGCTTCACGTTGCTTCGCATTGGTGGAACCACAGTTGAGTTGCTACATATTGGTATAATGTCATTCATCTTGTTTAATCTTTCACAGTGTTTGATCCCTCCTGATAATCAGGAGCTCTGGTGGCATAGTGTGTAAGGCATTTGACTGCTAACCAGAAGGCTGGTGGTTCAAACCCACTAACCATTCCTTGGAGGGAAGATTGGGCAGTCTACTTCTGTAGTGATAACTGCCTCAGAAACCTAAGGAAGGGTCAATATGAGGTGGGTCTGACCTGATGGCAGTGAGGTTTTTTTTTGTTTTGTTTTGATTTTTTTAATCAGGATAGAGTGTAAGGAGTGTTCAAGTTCTGATCAGACTGCATAGGTTCAAATCCATGCCCTCGTTCGTACATGTGCAAAACCAAAACACCAAACTCACTCCTGTCGAGTCAATTTTGACTCATAGTGACCCTCCTTGGGTTTCTGAGGCAGTATCACTACAGAAATAGATTGCCCAACCTTCCTTTCGAGGAGCAGCTGGTGGGTTTGAACCACCAGCCTTCTGGTTTGCAGTCAAATGCCTTAGGCACTACGTCACCAGAGCTCCTTCTACCTGTACAGCTGGGGCTAAGTCAGTGTCTTTACTAATTTCAGCTGGCTCAAGTACATGAGTATGAGGCTTTCTGTAGTATGGTCACTGTGAAGAGTAAGGGATATCCATGACACACCAGTCAGTGTCTGGCCTTACTAAGTGCTCATCCTTGCTAACTAGTGTGCCAGCTAGTGTTAAAGTAGGGATATCATATGCTATGATTGCCACAGAAGATCATTGGTACCATCAGTACAGCAGTGACAGCTTGTGTACCAGTTAGCAAGTATGAGAACTTAGTACACACACAAGCATCAGTGCACATGTTTCCAAAATTCTGAGCAGCACTTTCAGTAACAGGCACGCTAAGGAGTGTATTTACCATTTGATATGATGTACCTGGGTGTATCATCATCTCAAACATTGGCCGTGCAATTATTTTTAAAATGGTGCTATTATACCTATTCCTTAAGAACAAATTTGACATGCATTCACCATTTTCAGTGAACACAATAAAGATTCACTTTCAAACTTTCTTCCAAAGAAGAAGGAAATTTCAACACAATGGAACTCTAAATTTGAATGAAAGAATACACTTTGGAATTTACAATAGGTGGCAGACTGTATTCTTCATCTTCCTGAAGGTGTAAAATTGCAGTTAATTGCTTTGTTCTCCATTGGAAAGAGCAAAGAGTTCATAAATAATAAGCTCCAGTGGCAGTTTGCAAAGGCTCTAAACCTCTCAATGTACTTTCATTGCCGAAGATGTAATTCTTCGGGGTGTTGATTATTCCCATGAATTTCAAAATACTCTAACGTACCCTACAGAGACTGAACCAGAGATGAAAATTGTCTTTGAATCCCCTTTGTTGTATGTGCCAGTGAGAAGCCTACTACCTTTGGTTTCTGAAGACATACACATCCTTTAACTGGATGTAGTCGTTCCTAAAAATACAACAGAGGGGTCTACAATGAAATGTAAATAATGAAATTGTTGCTTCCTAACTGCATAATCATGAGCCTTTAAAATTGTTGGGGTTACACACACACACTCTCTCTCTCTCACCCACACACACACACTCACACACTCATACACACACAGAGAAAGAAATATATGTCGCCCAGTTTCCTCATATCCAGCACCTATTCATTGCAAATGCCCATCCTTCTGTGACAGCATGATCCACTCACTACCTTCCATCCTTCTGGTTTATCATTTGCATCAAACATAGTTAGACACTTACCTGTATATTTTGTACTATACCACCAGCCTGGTAGCATAGTGGCTAAAGCACTTGACTGCTAACCAGAAGGCTGGTGGTTCAAACCCACCAGCCACTCCTCGGAAGGAAGGTTGGGCAATCCTACTTCCGTAGTGATACTGCCTTGGAAACCCAAGGAGGGGTCGCTGTGAGTCGGGGCCGACTCGACGGCACATAACAACAACAACATACCACCAGCCAGTTAAGGTGCTTGGGTGGCTTAGTGATTAAGCGTTTGGCTGCAAACCGGAAGGTCCGCAGTTGGAATCCACTAGCTGCTCTGCAGGAGAAAGATGAGGCAGTCTGCTTCTGTAAGGATTTACAGCCTTGGCAGTTCCACCTCGCGTTTTAGGATTACTGTGAGTCAGAATTGAGTGGACAGCAGTGAGTAATAGCCGATTGTCTGGCAGGTCAGTTCTGACCGCATGTGGGAACTATAGACCTGCGCTCCATAGGGTTTTCAGTGGCTGATCTCTTGGAAGTAGATAGCCAGGCTTTCTTCCCAGGTACCTCTGAGTGGACTTGAACGTCCAGTCTTTCAGCTACTAACCAAGTACCTGAACTGTCTGCACCACCCAGGAGCTCCTTGTATCACACTAGCCTCAGTACAGTGATGCAGTAACTGTGTATCACATTTGGCCACTCACCCCACAAAAAGCACAAATAACCCCATAGGATAACAATAATATAATAACAATGTTATTATACCCCGACTCATAGCGACCCCTCCTTGGGTTTCCAAGGCAGTATCACTACGGAAGTAGGATTGCCCAACCTTCCAATAAGCCATGCCAATCTGAAATAAATACAGGGAAACCTGTGAGAGCCAGGATTGGATGGGACTGTGTTGTTTTTCCAGGTCTTACACGTTTCCCACCATTCGTCTGTCAGTTTGTCTACTGTGTGGCTTGTGTGTTGCTGTCAGGCTGGAGGCTGTGCCAGTGGGTCACCCATAGTGGACAGGTGTCAGCAGAGCTTCCAGACTAAGACATACTTGGAAGAAGGCAGGGGCCATCCACTTCTGAAAGAATTGGCTGGTGAAAACATTATGAACAGCAGTGAAACACTGATACTATGGACCGGGCAGTGTTTCATTCTGTTGTACGTAAGGTCACTATGACGGCACATAACAACAACAAGTCTGACCGCTTTTCTGTTGCTCTCCGTGACTAGAAATTTTGAGTTTTCTTTCTCTGACAGATTTCTACCTTACACAGGTTCTGGCTTTCACAGGTTTACTGTGTAATTATTTACAACACCCCTGCACTCTTCGATTAATTGACATATTTAAGGTACTGAATTTTTCTGGCCACGCTGTATCTTTTTTTTCCATTGGGTTTTATCTATAGAGCATCTCCACTTGTAACAACATGAGCAGAGTCTTTTTTAGTGGCCACGTGTTCAGTGCTGTTGTTGTTAGATGCTGTGGCCTTGGCCTGGACTCAGAGACCCTGTGCACAACAGAAACAGTGTCCAGGCGTCCACCATGCTCACAATCATTTCTATGCCTGAGCCCATTGTTGCAGGCACTGTATCAACCTGTCTCGTTCATGGTCTTCCTCTTTTCTGCTGACCCTCTACTTTACCAAAGGAGCTCTGGTGGTGCAGTGGTTAAAGCATTCAGCTAGTAACTAAAAGTTCACTGACTAGAACCCAGCAGTTGCCCCACAGGAGAAAGATGAGGTGTTTTGCTTCCATAAAGATTTCCAGCCTTGGAAACCCTGTGGGATAGTTTTTCTCTGTCCTACAGAGTCACTATGAGTTAGTGCCAACTCTTTGGCAACAGGTTTGTTTTGTTGTTGTTGTTGTTCCTACTTTGCCAAGCATGATGTCCTTCCATAGGGACTGCTCCCTCCTGATAAGATGGCCGAAGTACGGCAGACAAAGTCTCACCATCTTTACTTCTAAGGACCAGTCTGGGTGTCTTTCTTCCAAGACAGATTTGTTTGCTCTTCTGCTAGCCCATGGTATATTCAATAGTAACAGCAAATACAGTAAAGACAGAAATAAGGCCACCAAACCAAAGGTCAAGGAGAGCAGTTATTGATTAACTCAACCTCCCTCTGTGGGGGGAGATTAAGGTTTGTTTACCAGGCACTCTATTTTTGGCTGAGTTCTTCCAGTCCCACAATCTCTCACACAAACAGTCAGAATTGGACCCTGAAAGCACAGTTCAGAGAGAATAAACAGAAATAAATTGCTGAAGCTGCTTCTGAAGATTGAGATCATTTAATGGTTGTTAGCAAATTACAAAAGGGAGGAAATCTGTCTTAGGCGTCTACACCATGAGGACCAGAGGGTGCATTGGGAAGTGTCCAGTACACCAGTAAGGTCCTGAATATGGCCTTTGAGTTCCAACTCGGCCATTGAGGAATCTACCTCGTTAGTCTTCAGTGTCTTCTTTTAACAAGGTTTGCTTGCTCAGTGCAATGTTTGAGGAAACAGTTTGTAAACTTAAAATGCTGTGTTAGGATTAGTCATTATTATTTCCCCCTTATTCTATCTCTTTTAGATCTATAATGTAAGCTCATCCTGAGTTGTTGTTGTTGTTGTGTGCCATCGAGTCAGACCTGACTCTTGGTGACCCCTCCTTGGGTTTCCGAGGTGGTATCACTATGGAAGTAGATTGCCCAACCTTCCTTCCAAGGAGTGGCTGGTGGGTTTGAACCGCCAGCCTTCTGGTTAGCAGTCAAGTGCCTTAGGCACTATGCTACCAGAGAGTGGGATCCATAATAATCATTCACGATTTAAATATCATAACAATTTTTGAAAGTTATTAGCAGTTGTGTCAGTGGAGACGTAAAAAGAACATGTCTGGCGTATCTGAAACTGCAGTCATGGTCATCGCCGTTTGATTGGATTTCTTTAGATTTTTTTAGGCTTAGAAACAGCTAGTTTTCTTTCCACTTCTGTAATTCCTTTTCTTTGGTAAAGGCTAAATGCATACTTGGAAGATTTACAGTAGAGTATACTGGAACAGCAAAAGGTGGTCGTGCTATGTGATACCTAAGATCCTTAGAAAAGAAAGTTCTCTTTAGTGAAATGTCTTCCACATCCTCACACGTCCCCAGAGTCACTAGCTGTACTGTTTCCGTGACAATTAATTTTGTAGAACCAAACCTTGTTCATACTTTGCTTTCTTGGACTTTTATCATCTAACTGACATTTTTACCTCCAAAATAATTGGACAGTTTACTGTTTTCAGTTGTGGGGAATAGACAGCTGGAATGAGAGGTGTTCTCCTCTGACTCCCATCATCAGTTTCTCAGTAACAAGCCTTTATTTTCCTCCTTCCCTACTTCTTTTATTACCTCCCTTTATCAAAGGAAAATAACAGCTACTTAAGTGCAAGTTCTTGTGCTGTCAAGCATACAAAGCTTCCTCCCTATCATACCTGATTCCACAGAGTTTAACGTACACATAAATACAGGGGAAAAAGGTTTAGGATCCAGAAAGAGGAAAGAATAATTGTGGAATAAATAGGGTACTGCTCTGATGTCCCTATAAGCAGAGAACCTGTTTTGCTTGTTACTTCACACTCAGCCCAGCTTCAGCTTGTGCTCTGTGTCCTACAGACAACAGCTACAGTTACAGCAGCCTAGATATGATAATATGATTCTTCTAAAGAACAAAAAACTGGAACAAACTGTGGGCTTCAGCAGGAGGTGACGGAATTTTACCCACACTTCAGCAAAGTAGGACTATTTTGTGGCCTCTTTCAATTTTATTGTATAAAACTTCATGTTTAACCACTAAGGATGTAGGAATGTTATATCCTTTAAAATTATGTAGAATTTAATATACAGTCCATATATACTTATCTATAGTTATAATATTAAAATTTTAGTAAATATGTGAAAATGGAATTCAGTTGTATTAGCTGAATTCATACATTTATCCTCACGTTAAAAAAAAAAAGTAGCTTTTCTTTTATGTTCGAATCACTCGTTCTCTGACTTGACAGAAATTAAAAGAGCGTATGAAACATTTGACCAGATAATTTCTGAGCTGTCTGGACCAGATCTGGGCAGCTGGCACGCCTTGACTCCTGGGTAGCCTCTCTGATACTCCACTCACTAAAGTCATCATAGATTTTCTTTGTCAGTTAGGGTGATTTGGGCTGCAAGTAAGAGAATACCCTTACTAAATGTCTTATGCAGTGGAAAGTTTATTTTCAACAGAACGATCAATCAAGAGAGTAGTTGGCCTCAGGTGTGGGTGGTTCAGTATCCTATTGACATCTCCCATATGGTCTTATCACGACTGGAGTGATTCCAGGCATCACCTGGACAAGATAACAAAGAGGAAAGATGAAAGCATGCCCTCCCTTGAATGCTTTTTATTTAGGTTTATAAGTGACCTTGGCCAAAGACAGCCTGAGGAGCACTCCACCCATGGCAGCTTGCCCTGCCTCCCAGATGCCTTAGACACAGCATCTTCACCTGCATTATTTCAGCATCTGCCTTCCCTGCTCTGACCTAAGGGTTTCCGGCATTTCCAAACAATTGGTAATATCTGCTGTGGCAGCCTCTGGCTGGCTGCCTGCCTGGGCATTAGAATTTAAGAATTTATCTCCACAGGAAACAACTCTCTCTCTCTCTCTCTTTCTCTTTCTCTCTCTCTCCCCCCCCCCATATATAATTAATTTGACAGAAATTGAAAGAGCATATGAAACATTTGACCAGCAGTCCATGGTACTTTCAGTATTCTTTGCCAACACCACAACTCAAAATCTCTCAATCTCAAAATCTCATCATCTCTTCTTTGGTCTTCCTTATTCATTCTTCAGCTCTGACATGAATATGAGGCAATTGAAAACATAATAGCTTGGGTTGTTGTTGTTGTTATGTGCCATCGAGTCAGATCTGACTC
>NW_006921644.1:747643-807960 GCF_000298275.1 Orycteropus afer afer | reverse complement strand
CTGATGCCACATTCTTCTTCATATAGTCCAGCTTCTCAGATTATTTGCTCAGCATACAGATTGAATAAGTATGGTGAAAGGATACAACCCTGACACACTCACTTCCTGATTTTAAACCATGCAGTATCCCCTTATTCTGTTTGAATGACAGCTTCCTGATCTATGTACAAGTTCCTCATTAGTACAATTAAGTGTTCTGGAGTTCCCATTCTTTTCAATGTTATCCACAATTTGTTATGATCTACACAATTAAATGCTTTGGCATAGTCAATTAAACACAAGTAAACATCTTTATGGTATTCCTTGCTTTCAGCCAAGATCCATCTGACATCAGCACTGATATCTCTCATTCCATGTCCTCTTCTGAATCCAGCTTGCATTTCTGGAAGTTCTCTGTCAATATGTTGCTGCAACCATTTTTGAATTATCTTCAGCAATATTTTACTTGTGTATGATATTAATGATATTATTTGATAAGTTGCACATTCTGTGGGATCACCTTTCTTTGGAATGGGTACAAATATGGATCTCTTCCAGTCAGTTGGGCAGGTAGCTGTCCTCCAAATTTCTTGGCATAGATGAGTAATTGCCTCTAGCATGGCATATGTTTGTTGAAACATCTCAGTAGGTATCCCATCCGTTCCTGGAGCCTTGTTCTTTACCAATTCCTTCAGTGCAGCTTCGACTTCTTCCTTCAATAGCGTTGGTTCTTGATCATATGCCAGGGCTATAGACAATGTATATTAATATAAGGAACATTGATTATTCCCCAAGTGGCTGCCTATTGGCAAGGCTAAACCTGATCCAAGTTTTTCTAAATTTGCAAGTTAAGAATCACAAGTAACTAAATTTTAATTACTTAATATTACCAATGCACTGATTTATTTCCTCCGTTCACTTAATAAATCCATATTTAGAACCACTCCGTGCTAACTACATGTTGGCAACTTGGAATGTGAGGGAGAAGACAACAGACTTGGACTTTTGCCTTAAAAGTTAACAAGCTCCTAGGATGACAAATATACACAACAAAATCCCAATACAATCAAATAATTGCTACGATGGATCGCTGCACAAAGCACAGGGGGAGGGGAGCATATGGTGGGAGCATCTGTTAGACGTCCAGGAAGGGGAGAAGAGTATTAATTCTGTGCATTTATTAATTCTATGTGATTATAAACCAGCATTTGTTGAAACTGGATGAACATTTGAGGTCATCTGGTTTATCTTCCTACATCAAATTCACACTTTTTTTTTTTAATTAAGGAAAAAATATGTCTAGAGAGATTGTGAGGTTTGCCTGAGATTGCCAAACAGTGTCAGAATCTTAATTACAACACAGGCTACCTCCAAAAAGCAAGATTTTTTTTTTTTTTTTTTTTTTAAAAAACTTTTCATGATCATTAATTTGTCTTGGGAGAGTCATGTCTTTGCAAAATGTCAGGCTTTAAAAATCTTCCATTGGAATTCATGGGGAAGAAAACAAAACCAGGCCTGTTGTGCAGTCAAGGACAATTTACTGTTCCTTTCTACAAGTCAGTTAATAGACCAGAGAAACTGGCCATAAGCACTGTGCGAAAGGAGAAAACATTAGGATTGCAGCCTAGGGTGCCACAGCTCTCTGGGAACCTCTGGAGAGGGCTTCAGGAAGCTTTTTAATACTTGGGAGGGGAATTCATACCCATGGAAATGAGAGGCTGGTTAGAAGTTTGGTTTCTTGATTACGGCAGACATCTATCGGTTATTATTCTATGTAACTAGGTGCCATCGAGTCCGTTCCAACCCACACTGAACCTGTGTACAACAGCACGCAACGCTGCCCGGCCCTGTGCTGTCCTCGTGGTTGTCGCTGTGTCTGCGCCCATTGCTGCAGCTCCTGGGTCAGGCCATCTCATTGAGGGTCTTCTTCCTTCTCACTGACTCTCTACCAAACGTGATGCCATTCTCCAGGGACTGAGCCCTTCTGTTGATGTGTCCGCAGCATGTGAGGTGAAGTCTCGTTATGCTCCCTTCTCAGGAACATTCTTACTGTACTTCCAAGACAAATCTGTTTGTTCTTCTGGCAGTCCGTGGTGTATGTTCAGTGTTCTTTGCCAGCACCATAACTGAAATGCATCAGTTCTTCTTTGGTCTTCCTATTCAATGTCCAGCTGCAAAAGACTCTCTTTAAAGTGCTAAAAAGCAAAGATGTCATTTGGAGGATTAAAGTGCATGTGATCCAAGCCGTGGTATTTTCAGTCACCTCATATGCAGGCAAAAGCTGGATAATGTGTGTGTGGATATACACATACGTAATTATATATGTTATATGTAATTATATGCTACATATAATGTAGAAAAAAATAGAAAATATATTTAATCATATATTAATGTTATATATAATTATGTATAATTCTGTGTAGCATAAAGCAAACAAAAACAACAAAGCCACTGCCACCAGGTTGGTTCCAACTCATAGAAACCTTACAGAACAGACTAGAACTGCCTCATAGGGTTTTCAAGGTTGTAAATCTTTACAGAAGCAGACTGCCTCATCTTCTGCCCAGGGAGTGGTTGGTGGGTTTAACCAACAACCTTTTGGTTACTGTTGTTGTTGTTGTCATGTGCCATTGATTCGGACCCGACGCATAGTGACCCCTCCTTGGGTTTCCAAGGCGGTATCACTACAGAAGTAGATTGCCCCATCTTCCTTCCAAGGAGTGACTGGTGGGTTTGAACTACCAGCCTTCTGATTAGCAGTCAAGTGCCTTAGGCACTGCACTACCAGAGCATAGTAGCATACTTTTGGTTACTAGCTGACCACTTTAACCACGGTCCCACCCAGGGCTCTTTATGTAGTACGTAATTATAGATAAAATTATTATACAATTATATATACCATTAATATAGGATTGAAATAGATCATCTTGTTTTTCCTAAATAAAATGCAGTTGTTAGTCTAAATCTCTTTTGTAGTTACTGAAAGTATTATGTCTGGAGAAAACAAAGTATAATGTCTAAAGGAAAGAAAAGTTGAATAAGAAAGACCATTCATTTATTGTGACTTGGTAACAATTTCCAGTCAGGGCATTAGTACTTAGAAAAGAATTGCCCAACAGCAGTCTGAATGGTCGCTTTTTGATTGAGTGTTCTGCAGACATTAATGTGACCTTCCTCCATATATTTTAAGCGTTGACTTATTCCATGGAGGACTTCTGAAAAGAAAGGTCATCCATTTTTCTAGTACAGGGATTTTCAGTTTTACACAAAGCAAAATGAGAACCAGGGTGCAACCTGAGGACATAACTATCTACAGTAGCATTTCATAATAGAAACTAGAATACTCTGGTATTTTCAGTAGAAAGGTCATGAAACTCGAGAGTATCAGTGCATGATGGCTGTGTGTGGGCCTGTGTGCATGTTGACGCCGCCTCTCTTCTGCCACCTCATTCATTTATTGCTCATATTTCCACTTTATTTCAAGAAAAGTGCAGTTTTCATGACACCTTATTCTGAGACCGTTTCACAGAGCAAGGTCTCCATCAGAAAGAAATGCCAAGCCTGAGAAGTGGCAATTGGCTTACGAGGTGAAGCAGGCAGGGCCGGTCTCCTGCCCTTTCTAGGATACCTGGCCTCTGTCATCCCTTTTCCCTGGTTGAGCCTCTGTTAGATTTCCAGTTCTTTTGTGTTACTGATTTGCCTTTTCAAATATCGATGTGAAAAGCTCTGGTGGTGCAGTGGTTAAGTACTCAGCTGCTAATCAAAAGGTTGGTGTTTCAAACCTGCCCAGAGGCTCTGCAGGAGGAAGACCTAGCTCCCATATATGCTTGGAAAAAAGGAAAAAAACAAAACACAACACCTCATTGCAATTAAGTTGATTCCGATTCATAGCAACCCCCGTTGAGTTTCCAAGGCTGTAAATCTTTAGGAAATAGACTGCCTCATCTTCCTCCAGTGGAGCAGCTGGTGGGTTTGAACTGCTGGCTTTCTGGTAAGCAGCCAAATGCCTTCCCCACTGCGCCACCAGAGCTCCTCCTCATAAAGATTGAAGCTGATAAAGCTGATGGAGCAGTTCTACTCTATCATTCAGGGTCACCGTGAGCGGGAACCAACTCGGTGACACCAAACATCCAGCACAATATAAAAATGCTTGGAGATGAGGAGTCTGTCATTTTAGTTTGCACCTGAGGGTTCTCCTTGACGCCAGCTCACTGTCAGGGGCTGTGAAGGGCTGTGGTTATGGCATGAGCTGGTGTTTTGTGGCCTGATCTGACAGAAGCAGCAAGAGAAGAGACTGTTTCTTGGCGAAGGGTTTCAGATATCGAAATGCGGAGTTGTCTTGCTTCACAATGATTTTCAGAGCTGCAGCATCTTCACTTACCCCACAGCCTGCCCACGGGACTTCTGTGAGTCCCTGCACCTTTACTTCCTCCTGTTCCGTAACACAGTGGAGGACTTCACTAAGGGGCATCCATGCTCTGAATGAAAAGCCCTTCTGTTGTATAACTGGAGCAATGGCCACCTCTCCTTCAAATCTCTTTTTCTGCAAGACATTGGTTCACAGATGTTCTTTACTTAGAAGCCAGGCAGATTTAGGATGAAAAGAAAATGGAGTTTGACCTTGGACAAACAGAGATTCAAATCCCAGCTTTGCCACTTATTAGATATGTGACCAAGGGCGTGTTAATTAGTTATCCCCTCTGAGATCCTTTAAAACAGCTTTATTGATATATAATGCACTTACCATACACTTCACCCACTTAAAGTGTACAATTTGATTCTTCTTAGAATATTCACAAGGTTGTGGAACCATCCTGGATCTATCACTATGGACGTGTGGAACGTTTTTGCCTCCCTGGAATGAAAAGCCTTACTCATTTGTGGTAACGCTCCAAGCACCTCGCCTTGTCCCTCATGCCTAACGCTTCTTCTTGTTGTTGTTATGTGCCGTTGAGTCGGACCCGGCTCATAGTGATCTCTCCTTGGGTTTCTGAGGCAGTATCACTACAGGAGTAGATTGCCCCATCTTCCTTCTGAGGAGCGGCTCCTGGGTTTGAACCGCCAGGCTTCTGGTTAGCAGTCAAGTGCCTTGGGCACTACGCTACGATGAAGTTTAGGGCACACAAATCATATTGACTCATTCTGAAGGTGAGTCCACTGAGCTTCCTCAGCTTGACTTCTTTTCCTCTCAGGCTTTCTGAACATGTTTAACATTCTCTGACTATCAGTCAGAGAACCTTACCGAGTTTCATTTTGCATTTTCCATGCGTAAGTGGGAAGTCTTTTGTTTGAATAAATGCAGCAGTGCATATTTCTAGAAAGTCTTGGAAAGCCTCTCACCAATATATGGAGTGGGGCTTTTCCGTGACCCAGTGTGTCAGTTAAAGCATCAACAACATATGTGTATAGGCAGTACTAATCTTGTGTAGGTTTTCTGGTAAGAAGAGGGAAATTCCTATCCAAATCCATCCAACAACACCGCCATTCAGAAGAAGGTCCAAGTCCTTGCACACATCACTCATTATGTGCTTTGATTCCTGCTCCAGTACAGTGCAACGTTTGGTCAAGGAGGACGCGACCCAGAACAGGTGGGAAAACAGCCATGGGTGGAGTTTGTGTAAAGCAGGCAAAAGACCAATGCATGAGAGGGACTCGTCTTCACAGGTGCAGGCATCTCACAGCGTTCTCTCAGAAACAGAGCGGTATTTTCTGCAGCTGAGTCTTCTAAGGACCCAAAGAGAACTACCGATTTCAGGGTGCCCTAACGCATAGCGCACTGTGCACCGTTTCAGCAGCAGTGCACCGCGGTGGCCCCTCAGTCGCCCAGGTGCTTGTGTAGTTTGCGTTGTTCTTTCTTGTGAGACGTGTCGTGGTCCTCAGCTAGGGTAGCTGCAGGAAGATCAGAGTTTTCTCACATAGCAGCAAGCGCTCATGTTGTCAGAGTCACTTGAAAGAAAGGGCTTTGATATGCAACTTAGGAATGGGTATGTCTTCTTTTTTGTCCGTCCCCTCAAAAAAAAAGGAAGAAAGTAAAGAAGACCGATAAATGCCTCTGGCTTATCATTTCAGGTTGACTAGAAGAATTGTTTTAGGTTATTTGAAAAAGTATTCAGGGTCTTCATAACATTTAGGAATGCACACAAACACATACATGCATCTGTATACCCATATACATATATGTATATGTATATCTAGTTACCTGATGGGAATTTTTTTTTTTAACTAATAAAATGATAGTTACGTGAGAAGACACTTGTGGGACATTCTGCAAAAATTGTTCTAGGGATGTAGTTTTCACATCACCCCAACTATCCCACTTGAAAAATAGAACAACTAAGAACGTGATAGCAAAATTAAAAACTTGTGGACAATATAAAAGTTTTAAAAAGTGAAGTATAGGTCTTTTTTAAAAAATTGCTTCACGTATCAAACAACCTCTAATCTTAAATTTACAAATACAAGTAATTCAATAAAATCTCATGGCAGTATATTTCTAATTTAATATTTAATATTCATGGATACTTGTGTGTGTGTGTATAGTGTGAGTTTGTGGGAGGGTGCTTGTGGCTGTGTGGCATGCTATGTTTAAGTTTTGTGGGTGGGGTGTGTCTGTATATGGTTATGTTTGTGTCTGCTGTGAGTGTATCTGTGTGGTGTATGAGTGTATATCTCTGTATGTGTGAAGGTTTTTTGTGATGTATGTGTGTGTGTAAAAGTTTTGTGTGGTGTGTATCTTTGTGTGTGTGTATGAAGGTTTTGTGTGGTGTGTGTAAGTGTGTTTGTGTGTGAAGGTTTTGTGTGGTATGTGTGGTATGTCTCTGTGTATGAAAGTTTTGTGTGGTGTGTATGTGTCTCTATGTATTTGTGAAGGTTTTGTGTGGTATGTGTGAATGTGCCTGTGTGTGTGTGAAGGTTTTGTGTGGTGTGTGTAGTGTATCTCTGTGTGTCTGTGTGTGAAAGTTTTGTGTGGTTTATGTGCGTTTGTGTCTGTCTCTGTGTGTGAGAAGGTTGTGTGTGGTGTGTGTATGTCTGTGTGTGTGAAGGTTAGAGTAGTGTGTGTGTGTCTGTGTGTGTAAAGGTTTTGTGTGTGTCTGTGTTTGTAAAGGTTTTGTGTGGTGTGTCTCTGTGTATCTCTGTGTGTGAAGGTTTCATGTGTGTGTGAGTGTGTGTGTCAAGGTTTTGTGTGGTGTATGTGAGTGTGTGTGTGTGTGTGAAGGTTTGTGTGGTGTGTCTCTGTGTATCTCTGTGTGTGAAGGTTTCATGTGTGTGTGAGTGTGTGTGTCAAGGTTTTGTGTGGTGTATGTGAGTGTGTGTGTGTGTGTGAAGGTTTGTGTGGTGTGTCTCTGTATATCTGTGTGTGTGAAGGTTTCGTGTGGTATGTGTGAGTCTACCCAGTGATTGTGAGGGGTCGCCCATCTTCCTGTTCTGAGGTAGGTGGCCCTCAGTGTGCAGACTGTCACAGCCTATGAAGGACTGAAATTCTCTAACCTCACAATATCTCCAGAACAACTAGGGGGTGTTTGAGTTTAGAACAAAGGAATAAAGTCAAATGGCTTCTTCCAGATAAATAAAGAAGCGAGACTCCACCTTGCTGTTTCCTTTAGCTTATCGCGCTGCTTTGGATGAGGGTCTTTCTTAGGAAGAAGTAGGTGTTTGTTCGTCACAAAACAGCACGACCAGAATTACTCCTGGGCACTTGGAAGACAGTCTCAATTGGACGGTATTTCCTAGTCAAACAACTTTTCCCACTGGCCCCTAAATCCACAGACAATGAATACAAATGAAAATAACATTTGTTCTTGTTTAACATTTGCTGCAGAACCTCAAGGAATTTCTCTTCTATTGACAGTGAGCTTGACTGTCTCTTTAGGAAGGAGCTCTGGGGGCACAGTGCCTAAGACATTTGACTGCTAACCCAAAGGTTGGTGGGAAGGAAGATGGGGCATTCTACTTCCTTAGAGTTTAACTGCCTCAGAAACCCAACGCGGGTCACTGAGTTGGAACTAACTCAATGGCAGTGAGTTTGGTTTCGGAGTTTTTAGGAAGTGAGAAACCAGTGACTCTTCACTCCCCTTCAGTCATGTCCACCTTCCTGTCTGTCTCTGGCTTCGGCTGCACCCAGGTTAAATTGTGTATCTCCGACGGGGACCACAGGTGCTCCAGGAGCTCTCTGCTGACTGACACTGGGTTGGCCTCATTCCTCCCAGACTTGGTAGCATTTTCCTACTTGCTTTTTGACAAAGCACAGATACGATGATTATTTCCTTCTTCAATATTTACCAATATTAAGGAGCATTGCACATGTCTATTGGATCAGGCACTTACTTCAGTTGAAATAGATTAAAACTAATACTGTTCCAAGCATCAAAGTAGTCCAGGCCTTGCAGAGAAAATAACCTGCTTCCATTAAGTTAATGAAATAGCTTAATGAGAAAGTGATCTGCTTCAGAGATACTCATATCACTTAAAGAAATGGGGTGGACAGTGGCATATTTCCTTACGTTACCTGCCCATGGCCATTTTCAGTATATATTTTTATTAATTAATATACTGAACCCACCAGAGGTAGATTCATTTATAATATGTAAATATTTAACAACGACATGAAATGTATTGATTTTCATTATATAAATACATGCTAAGTTTAATAATTTAAACATTGTAAAACTGAGCTGTTGAATCTAGTAGCCACTGGCCATGTAGGGCTAGGGAGTCTTTAAAATGGGGCTGGTCTGAGTTGAGATGAATTGTAAGTGTAGAATGCACAATGGATTTCAAATACTTTGGGTGGAAAATAAAAGAGACTGTATATATCTAAGTAATAATCTTTATATTGATTACATGAAGTAACATTTTCAATACATTGGTTTCAACAGTAGACATTATTGAGATCAATTTCACCTGTTTCTTATTGCTTTTCAATATGACTACTAAACATTTTTAATTTCATATGAGGCTCTCGTTATATTTCTCTTGGACAGAAATGAAGAATTTAAAGAAAATAAAAAATCCCCTTTCCTCATCTCTACCCATCTCCTGAGACTAAGACATTTCTCCTGCATTGAAAAACATGCAGGCATGCAAATAGTTATAAAACATTTTTGACACAAAATCAAATCAAATTATGCCTAGGTTTGTAACTGGCTTTTTATGTTTAAGAATTGCTGCTGTTAGTTGTGTTGCATTGATGCCAACTCATGGTGGCCCCATGTAAGCAGAGTGGAACTCTATAAGGTTTCCATGGTGCTCACCTTTTAGAAGTCTGTCACCATGTCTTGTTTCCAAAGCACTTCTGGGTGAGTTAGAACCCCAACCTTTTGGTTACTACTTGAGTGCTTAACCATTCGCACCACCCAGGGACACCACATTTGAGAATATATCATGCAAATCTTTTCACATATATTCACTTTTAAAAATTTCCCTTCCCCCCACTTAAATGTATAACGAAACCAACAGACCTGTCAGAGTGTGCCATTGAGTGACTTCGTGACAACTCCTTGGATCGCTGTGTACCTGGTGAATCCTGCTGTATGTTTCCTCTGCTGGATTCCAAGGGTCTTTCAGAGGCCTGGCCTAGGCCCACACTCCTCTACCCCTGCTGCAGGTCTGAAGGGCCCGGTTTCTTCCTCACTTCCCCTCCCACAGCAGCCTTCCCATGACGCCCCAGCATGTCCATTAGGGTTCCTCTCCAGCCAGGCTGTGTGTGGAGAACTCAGGCCGTGTGACCTCCTCTGTCCTGTGTCCCCAAGGACAAGCCCAGAGGGATTTTGTATTTAAGGGCTCTGTTTTTCAACCCCTGGCAAGGTTGAAAGGTCAAGAGACCTTACAACACAGTCTATTGGGGGAGTGGTTCTGAAATAGGACCAATGAGTTTTGATTTTACTCGGTTTCAGTTCCACGTGCCAAAAATATAGTCAGTTATTACATCAGCTACTCATATAAATGCCTTCCAATGAAGGAAATTTGTAAATAAATATGTAATAGCAGCTTTACATGGAGATTCGGGACCTGAAATAACAGGTAGAGCCGCAGATGAGGGATTGTACGGATCGTATGAAATTCTGTGTACTAAACACTGACACACCACCCCTCTTCTCATGCTTGTCCTCCTTTATTTGGGCAGCTAGCTTCTCACCCCCCAGAGGAGGAAGATTGGAGGATCTCTCTTTGTGGAATCAAGTAGAATTAAAAAACATGAGTGAGTTTCTCAAAATAATGAGCGAGTTCCATCGTAAGCCCTAAAAGTTAACAAGCCCACCACACCCTTGGTGTTTCATGAGGATTGAACATGCTGAACTGTAAGGTGATTCCAGTGTGGAGCTTGCTTTTTATAGCAAAGTCGCATGCTGTCTTTAAAGAGGTAAATTATATCATTTTATGGAACCATTACTTTTGTCATTGGCTGTCTTCCCATGGAAAAATGTTAAGGGCAGGACCTCTTCTTCCCTGCCTGTCGCAGCACCTGGGGGTTTAACCAGTGCCGTGTCGGCCTGCACTGGTCTAATTGAATGCAGGTTTTCTCTTAGATTAAGCATGTTGGAGTGTTTGCTTTAGTCCCCAAGGCAAATATTCAAGGACGTTAAGTAATAAAACTTAATATAGGAGCTATTAAAATATGGAATATAATTTATGAAATATTAGAGAACCAAGTTGAATGTTTATTATTGCAAATGCTAATAAAAAGTTAATTGTGCCCTTTGGCAATTAATTTATGCACAATTATCTCATAGTGTTACTGGGCTTTCTGTACGAATGATAATTATAGTGAGGTATTAAATAAATAAATAAATAACAGCCTCCCGAGTATCTGCAGAATAGCTTCATAAAAATCCTTAAGCCTAGCTTGACGTGGAAGCCCTTAACCATGTAAGTAGTATTAAGTGAATTAAGACTGTACTCCAATTACTCCATAAGAATTGATCATTTAAAATGAGTGTGCTGTGGATGGATACATTTAAAAAGCATTAGCAGCATCGCGAGGCATCAAAACAATTTCTTTCTGTTGTGTCTTTTATGTAACGGCAGGCTCAGTCTTGTAGGTTAGGGCTCCTGAGGTCAGTTCAGGAGATGGGACACGGACATACTGGATTGATGCGAAGCCACACAGGGTTATCTTGCTAAGTGCTTCCCCCACCCCGAGGTTGCCGTAACTTACAAAATAGGCAGCTGCTGTCAGTTTTCTTCATGAGATGAGCTCTCTGCGAGCAATGCAGGTTTCATGGGAAGTGCAACATTTGTAGGAAACCTTTTATGAGCCAAAACGGCAATTAAGCAATTACCATTCATTTATTGGGGAAAAATTCGTGAGTGTTTTCAGACAAAAACTAACCACCAGAGTGTAGCAAGTAACACATCAGACCTAAAATAGCACTGACATATAGGAAAAGCGCAAATGATATGATGAAAACATAGCCCGTGTAAAGCAGAAGTAACGTACAGGCCATGTAGTTCCCGAGGAAGGAGCTTGGTGACCACTGTCACTGCTGGGGGTGCCCACTGCTCTTTAATTGCTCCTTGCAAAGCAAAGGCTGGACACTAGGTCTGCTTTTCACCTTTTTTTCATAAAAGCAAGAGTCGTTTTCTTTTGGTTAGGGAAAACGGTTGTGAAAGTGGAGTGGGGTGCAGCAGGGGATACCTGGAATACCATTTGTCGAGGTCCTACCAAGTGTCGTGTGTTTCACATAAAGGGATACCGATCACCACTGAGCCCTCGTGTACAGGGAGCAGAGGACCGCACTCCCTCTGGCCTCAAGGAGGGCTCCCAACCAGCTCATCCTTTTGAATATAGAGAATCACGTGGGGAGCATTTGGAGACGTAGATTCCGATTCAGTATATCTGGGGTGTAAATACAAACTCTCAGCAAGACGTGAAACGAGAGTGGACCAGTTCTAAGCACTGGTGTCAAGGCCGTGATCTTTTGTAAGCAGATTATCAGGATTTCTTCCAAAGCACTTCTGAATGAGTTTGAACTGCCAACCTTTCAGTTACTGGCCTAGCACTTAACTATTCGGCCAACCGTGGACTCCAACATGTAACAGCAGACAACTCTTATGAGGTTCTTAGATTGTATTAGGCTCTGTTTCTAACACTATCTATCTTTCTGTTGATTGGTCCATCAGTAGATAGATTTATCTACTCTTCTCCTGTTCATAAGAAATGTATCTGCTACTATTATTATCATTTTGATGAAACTGAGGAACAGTGAAATTGAGTGACTTGTCCAACACTGTAGAATTATAAAGAGCTAGAGGAAGGATTGGGCCTAGGGGACATGGCTCCATTAATGGGGGATCCTAACCACTAGTCCATATCGTCTATTTGGAACCATATGCTTTGGGGTTTGACCTTGTTATCTTCTTACCAGCATTGTATCATTGGAGGAGTAAGTGATTCTAACTCTCACTTAACTCATTTGTGAAAAAGGAGGGTGTGGTAGTTAAGGTTATGTGTCAACTTGGCTGGACCTGGTTTTAAGCGGCTGGGCAGCTGGATGTAGTGATTCCCCATGATGAGAATGGGTGTGACCTCCGTGGTGGAATCTGTTGTGAGTAGCTGCCTTAGGGACATTTGTCTGCTTCCACTGTGTACAAAGCACTTTTGAGAAAGGTTTCTGAGCTTTCGGGCATGCTTGCATCCTGCAGTTAGCTGAGTCTTCATTCAGCTGCCTGCCATGTCGGCTACCGATGTTGGGACTATTTCCAGGCTTGAACTAGTGGTCTGCCATGCTGCTTAATAATCTTAGGACTGTGCCGTTGTACCTGTCGACCTTGGGTTTGCCACCCTCAGCAGCCAGCAGCTATCAGAGTTAAGAGAATCCTCCATCTTCTCCATCTGGGCCGGGAGCAAGAGGCCGAGCTGAAGCCCAAGGTCCAGGGGCTTTCTTCCAGCCCCTGGAGCTGGCATTTAAACTTGGACTTCTAGCCTCCTAAACTGTAAGAGAATAAATCCCTGTTTATTGAAGCCGTAATTTGTGACATGCCTGTTACAGCAGCCCTAGAGAACCAAAACAGGGTAATAAATGAACCTGTCTGGCTAGGGTGTCAACAGCATTCAGTGTGATAATCTACATACACTAATTAACACAGTGCTGGCTCAGGCATATGTTTAGCAAGTGCAAGCTTTTATCTCTATTATTATCTACTATTGCAGTTATCCCAGTTAGATACTACTATTGCCCACATTTAGCAGAAGAGCAATCCGATGTCCACAAAGTTGTGTGTATTGACAAAGGCTCATGGGAGAGAACCTGTGTTTTAAGCAAATGTATCTAACTCTTAATTCTACACTGTGTCCATTCTGAATAGGGTTCTATAGAAATGACGGCAGATCTGAAACTGATGACCACCCTTTCAAGGCTATGTTTGGTCATACCTGTTGGGAAGGGGTGTGGTCTTTACTTTCCTGGCAACCAATTGCTTCTCTTGCTGCTCCTGCCTACGTCCAGGTCATGTTCAGTTAGCTGTCTCACTGAAGAGTTCAGCGATGTGGTCAAGGAACTCCAGCTTACTGAAAACTTATTTTGTACCCAGAACTGAGTTATGAGAGAATTGGTAGGACGGTGCCTAAGATGGGCAGGAAAGGTATGAGGAAGACTTAGAAGAGCTCTGAGGCTGGATAGAAAGCTGTCTGTTGCTGTGATTTTATAGTTACTCGGGCAGAAACTTGTAAATGAGTATTCACCCAAATTAAAATATTAAGGCAAATACATGAACTATTTATGGGAATTAGGGCTTCTCAGTTAATTGCAAGATTTACTAACCCTAACTTCCAGATTTATTACAAGGGACATCCTCAGTTCTGCAGCATACCATTAAAGACATTGCAATATCTTAAGAAAGTCAAAATTAACTGCAAGTGCATTTTTAGTTCTGTTGCATAGTGTTACCATAAAGAACGACACTTAAGACTTTCAGACAGAAAGAGAATATGAAAAAAGAGCAAAGCAAATAAATTCTCTGTCTCTCTCTGTCTGTCACACACACACACACACATACACAGCAACACACGCATGCATGTATATTTAATCATTTGACCACATACAGGGTTAGTTGCAGATGTCATGCCCTATCATCTGTAAGTACTTCAGTGTGTATTTCCTAAGTATGGGCATGTTCTTGTAAATAACCACAGTATATTATCAAAAGTAGTAAATTTAATATTGGCACAATATTATTATTTAATCTTCCATCTTTAATCAGATTTCACCAATTGCCCCCAAAATGTCCTTCATGACTCCGTTTATTCTCGGCCTGGCATCTATTTCAGGACATTTAGTCATCACATCTATTTATTGTCCTTTCATCTGCAACAAGTCCTCAGCTGTGCTTTGTTTTTCATGACTTGCAAATTTTGGAAGTGTGCAGGCCAGTTATTTGAATTTGTTGGCTGTTTCTTCATGACTAAATTCACATTATGCATTCTGGACAGGAGCCCCACAGAAGCGATGCTGTGTTTTTCTCAGTGCGTGGTATGAGAAGGAAATACTGTAGGTTTGTTTCATTATTCACCATCTTGAGTTGGGCCGTCTGGTTGAGGTGGTATCCACCAGGCATCTTCATGAAACAGATACTCTTTCCCTTTCTGTAATTAAGAAATAATTTCTGGAAACTTATTTCAAGACAATGGAAATATCTTATTCCTCATCAAAGTTTCATCCTCTAAAATGGTGGAAATTGAAGAGATTTTGTTATCAATATTTAGCTAAATCAGCACAGTGTAGATATAGGCTGACTGGGTCAATTATGTTAAATAGGTCACGTGCAATAAATAATTGATGCAAAAAGCTTACCCAAAGCTAACACATTATTCAAGGTCATCATACACAAGTGAACAGGGTTGTTTATTATTAAATAGAGTTATATGCAGAAGTAAGCCATCTTCTAATTTTTTTTTAGGAAATTTGACAAGTTAAGGTTTCAGTCTCTTAATACACTTTCAGTCGTCATATGTACTAAGAAGAATAAGACAGAAAAGAGAGAAAAAGAAGATAAAGGTTTCCCCCCAGAGTCTAAGCTGACAAATCTGAGCAGAGAACAACCCAAAAGGCCCTTTACTTTTAAACCTGTGCATCTTCTGTTAGATTACTTTTGTTTGCTTGTTTGTTTGTATAAGTTACAGAATACAGTGCCTCTCTGTTGTTGTTATTGTTAGGTGACGTCGAGTCGTCTCCGACTCATAGTGACGCTCTATACACAGCAGAACGGAACACTGCCTGGTCTTGAGCCAGCTTCATGAGTCTTGCTATACTTGAGCCCATCGCTGCTGCCACCGTGTCAATCCATCTTGTAGAGGGCCTTAACCTCTTTCACTGACTCTCCCCCTTACCAAGCATGACATCCTTCCCCAGTCAATGGTCCCTTCTGATAATGTGAGCAAAATGAAGCCTGGCCATTCTCACCTCCAAGGAGCATTCCGGCTGCACTTCCTCCAGAACAAATTTATTAGTTTTTTCAGCATTCTTGGCCAACACCACAGCTCAAAAGCATCGACTCTTCTTCGGTCTTCCTTATTCATTGTCCAGCTCTCACATGCATATGAAGCGATTGAAAATACCATGGCTTGTGTCAGGCACCCTTTAGTCCTCAAGGAAACATCTTTGCTCTTCAGCACTTGAAAGAAGTCCTTTGCAGAGCTCTGGTAGCATAGTGCCTAAGGCATTTGACTGCTAACTAGAAGGATGGCAGTTCAAACCCACCGGCTACTCCTTGGAAGGATGGTTGGGCAATCTACTTCTGTAGTGATACTGCCTCGGAAACCCAAGGAGGGGTCGCTATTAGTCAGATCAACTTAGTGGCAGTGAGTTTGTTTGTTTGTTTGAGGACAGAGTAGAACTGCCCCACAGGCTTCCAAGTACCTATTTTAAATAGTGGTTGTCCCAGCTGCAGACTGTTACAGCATCTCTACTGGGAGAAAGGGGGTAGATGAGGCAATTGGGACAGATTCTTAATACCACCATTAATTACAGGTCCATCCTTCTACAGTGTGTTTCCTGATGTTGAAGAAATTTCAGAAATGCTCTGCACCCATCATAGAAAATCCCATTGGATATCCCCAAACAGACCTAGGCCACCTCAACTTCTAACACTGTCTCCATGTTTGGAAAATCTCTAATATTCATCTTGATTGTTCTTTAAAATATCATTTGATTTATGGTCACAGAGCTCAAGAATCCTTTTAGAGCACAAGGCATGCAAATCTCCCCAAACCCAATGGTATACAACATCATTTTTGGAATTGTACCAGACAATCCATTTAAAACCAATCTTTTATAAGAAGCAACATCACTGCAGCCATTTGCCTCATACTCAATTTGTCTGGGAAGTTGAGAGCCCATTGAGAGGATCAGGTTGTGGTTTATATCTCCTCTACTTTTCCAGTTGGATGAGATTTTTATAAATCTCTGAGTGCCACTACCCATAGAGATCCATCATCTGTTGTCAAAATGGTCAAACATAATTTTTATTTTGAGGTTGAGCTTTAGATTTACTAACGTTTCCCACCCTGCTGCACCCATCGGCTTAATGTTTTAAGCTCCATAGCTAGGATACTATATCTTCAAGTCCCATTTCTAAATCCATCAATAACATTGCAATTCAGTTCTACGAAAGAAATTATTAGTCATTGCCTATCTATTAATCATTCAAAAACAAATAAAATGGTGGGCAGAACACTAGCTGCTTCAAAGTATTAAATCAGCAAACTCATTTGGGAGATTTAAAATGATTTCTTCTGATGCAATTGAGATTTGTGTGTTAGAACTAAAGTGAAGATCAGATCACCTTTCCTGAGGCCTGTAACCATGGTAAGTTTGAAATGAATATCTGGGGAAAGAGCCACATGTATTTGGTGTGATTTATTTTTGCACCTTTTCCAGTGTTTGGTAAGGTAGAACATATATTCTTTGTAATTACAGTGATTTCACAGATACTGATCATTTATTTGAGATGATTTCAGCCTGGGGATTACTGATATATGAATATATATCTTAAATAAAATAGTCAGTAAGTTGAATTGATTAAAGGCACCTGCAAACAAATGGCAAGAGTAAAGATGTGACTTCACTATTAAATAATACTCTGTAGAATTTCACTGATAATTAACATTCTAAAATATACCTTCTTTTAATGTGCAATATTATAAAATTTACAAACAGCACATGTATGGTCAAATTATTTGATTTATAAGGAACAGAAACCAATTTCAACACAATCTAAGTGAAAAAGGCAATTTCTTATTTACATAGTTGCTAAATCCAAGATGCATAGATCTGGATTTGGGGATATTGGGATTTCAGACTCTGTAAGTGCATCTTTATCTTTCTCTGAGAATCACTGAGCTCTGCTTCACTGTTCTTGCCTTCATTCTTGGTGCTTTCTCCACAATGGCCCAAGGAAACCCCATGCCCATGTGTTTTTGAATGCAGGAAAGCTAAAGAGAAGCATATTCTGTCAAAAGCTTATGGGTGATACTGGCTGACCTTGTTTTGTCATATACCTACTCAGGAGGTCAATAGGTGTCATCAGAAAAATGAGAAAACTAATGGGTTCAGCCCGAGTCAGTGGACCATGCTGTTGCCAGAGAGCAGGGCATTGTGATGGACGGTTCCACCTGAGTCATGTAGGGTAAAATGGGCAGTTGTCCAGTTGAAAGAGAGGCACTGGATGGAAAATAGTAAGAGACAGCCACTAGTTGTGTGATAGTTACCATCTTGTCTCCTGTTGGCAACAGTTTAGTTCTAAGCAATCTGCTATTGGAATACGGACCCCTTTACTGAGGCAGTTTCAGTGAGGTCTTCTTTGTAATTGTGGTTGACCACCCGGAACAACAGGCTTCTCTCCTTTGCAGAGCAGTCCTTCTCAGCTATAAAATCTCCACTTTTCATTACTTTTAGTGAGTCCTTCTTAATAAAGCATATGGATGTGGAGGAGTAAATTTCTTCATCATCTCTTACACTCATTCCTCATTAGAGATCTCAAACCACTCTCACAGGAGTTAAAAAATAATAATAATATCTTGATAGTCAAAGTTCATCCAAGTTGATGGGCCTAACACTATGTTTTACCATGGCCTTCCTTGTCTTTAAGGCCAGCTTCTATCTCTCTCCAATTCTTCAGTAAATATGAATGCTTGCGAGTCAATTAAAAGAGCAGCCTGGTTTGCCACAAGAGCACTGCAATGAATAACAAATCTAGATTTCCATCTTCTGTCTATTTATCAGGAGCAAAGCTTTAGTCAATTTTATAAACCCTGTGATTTTTGGATTTCTCCTGTGTAAAATTAAAGACTTAGTCTATCAATATTTCTTGAACACCTAGTATGTCCCAAGCACTACAGCCATGTAAAAGATACATGAGCCCTCTGCTCTCTTTGAGGTGTTATCCTAGTTTGAGGGAGACCACCAGTGGATAATCACATAAACAAACCAGGTAAATCAAATAGAGAAAAGAGCTTTGAGGGCTTTGAGACAGGATAATAAGAGAGTGATTAGTGAGGGAGTGGTGAGAACTGTTTAGCTTGGATAGTGAGAGAAGGTCTCTTTAAAGGGTCATCATTTGACCAGAGACATCAATGATAAAAATATCAGACATGGATATTTAGGGAGAATGTGTTCTAGGCAGAAGGAAAAGAAAGTGTAAAGCCCTAAGTTGGGAATGAGCTGGGCTCTTATACGGACCAGTAGGAAGGTCCATGTTGCTAAATCATAGTGAGGAAAAAGAGGTAGAACTGTGACTTCAGAGAAACCAACAGGCCCCTGTGACAGAATCCAGTGAGTGGTTTACAGTAGGGGTTGATACAATCCCATTTATGCTTCTGAAATGTCTTTTAAGACGTCTTGTTTGAGATTAAAAATAATGAAAAGTGGTGAGTACGGTTAAAGGGAATTAATAATAATCATGTTTTTTCAACGACACAAATGGTGGCTATTCATATGTACTTCACCAAATGGAGATGGCTACATCTGTGGCAGGAGGCAATGGAGAAGCTCAATATCTTCAGCCAAAACAAGCCCAGGTGCTGATTGTGGAGCAGACCATCAACTGCTCATATGCAAGTTCAAGTTCAAACTGAAGAAAATTAGAAGAAGTCCACAAGAGCCAAAATATGACCTTGATTATATCACTCCAGAATTTGGAGACCATCTAAAGAATAGATTTGACGCATTGAACACCAGTGACCGAAAACCAGAGGAACTGTGAGATAACATCAATAACATCATCCATGAAGGAAGCAAAAGGTCATTAGAAAGACAGGAAAGGAAGAAAAGACCAAAATGGATGTCAGAAGAGGCTCTGAAACTTGGCCTTGAATGGAGAGTAGCTAAAGCAAGTGGAAGAAATGACAAGATAAAAGAGCTAAACAGAAGATTTCAACAAGCAGCTAGAGAAGACAAAGTCAATTATTATAATGAAATGTGCAAAGACCTAGAGTTCGAAAACCAAAAGGGAAGAACACACTTGGCATTTCTCAAGCTGAAAGAATTGAAGAGGAAATTTAAGCCTCAAGTTGCAATATTGAAAGATTCTATGGGCAAAATATTGAATGATGCAGGAAACATCAAAAGAAGATAGAAGAAATCCAGAGTCACTGTACCAAAAAGAATTGGTCAATGTTCATCTTTTTCAGGAGGTGGCATGTGATAAAGAACCAACGGTATTGAAGGAAGTAGTTGAGGCTGGCTGAAGGAATTGGTAATAAACAAGGCTTCAGGAATTGACAGAATACCCATTGAGATGTTTCAATGTATGGATGGCACCCTAGAAGCACTTACTTGGCCATGCCAAGAGATTTAGAAGACAGCTACCTGGCCAACTGACTGGAAGAGATCCATATTTGTACCCATTCCAAAGAAAGGTGATCCCACAGAATGTGGAAATTATCAAACAGTATCATTAATATTGCATGCAAGTAAAATCTTACTGAAGATAATTCAAAAACGGTTGCAGCAGTATATTGACAGAGAACTTCCAGAAATGCAAGCTGGATTCAGAAGAGGATGTGGAATGAGGAATATCATTGCTAATGTCAGAGAGAGATTGGCTCAAAGCAAAGAATACCAGAAAGATGTTTACTTGTGTTTTATTGACTATGCAAAAGCATTTGACTGTGCGGATCATAACAAATTATAGATAACATTGAGAAGAATGGGAATTCCAGAACACTTAATTGTGCTCATGAGGAATCTGTACATAGACCAGGAGGCTGTCATTCAAACAGAACAAGGGGACACTGTGTGGTTTAAAATCAGGAAAGGAATGAGTCAGGGTTGTATCCTTTCACCATACTTATTTAATCTGTATGTTGAGCAAACAATCCAAGAAGATGGATTATATGAAGAAGAATGTGGCATCAGGATTAGAGGAAGACTCATTAACAACCTGTGATATACAGATGACACAACTTTGCTTGCTGAAAGTGAGGATGACTTGAAGCACTTATTGATGAAGATTGACGACTACAGTATTGATTATACCTCAATATAAAGAAAACAAAAATCCTCACAACAGGACCAATAAACAGCATCATGATAAATGGTGAAAAGATTGAAGTTGTCAAAGACTTCATATTATTTGGTTCTACCATCAGCATCAGTGGAAGCAGCAGTGAAGACATCAGACAACATATTGCATTGGGCAAATCTGCTCCAAGACCTGTTTCAAATGCTGAAGAGGAAAGATGTCTCTTCAAAGACTAAGGTGCACCTAACCCAAGCCATGGTTGTGTGTGAGAGCTATACAATGAATAAAGAAGACCAAAGAAGAGTTGATGCTTTTGAGTTGTGGTGTTGGCAGAGAATGTTGAAAGTACCACGAACTTCCAGAAGAACTAACAGATCTGTCCTGGAAGAAGTGCAGCCTGTATGCTCCTTGA
This sequence comes from Orycteropus afer afer, assembly GCF_000298275.1. NCBI lineage: Eukaryota > Metazoa > Chordata > Mammalia > Tubulidentata > Orycteropodidae > Orycteropus > Orycteropus afer. The sequence continues at coordinate 787,112 of NW_006921644.1, read as the reverse complement.
AACTGAGAATGGCCAGACTTTGTCTCACCTACTTTGGTCGTGTTGTCAGAAGGGACCATTCTTTGGAGAAGGATGTCATGCTTGGTAAAGTGGAGGGTCAACAAAAAAGGGAAAGACCCTCAGCAAGGTGGATTGACACAGTGGCTGCAACAATGGGCTAGGGTATAACAAGAATCATGGGGCTGGCACAGGACTGGGCAGTGTTTCATTCTGTTGTGCCTAGAGTCGCTATGAGTTGGAGACAACTCAATGGCACCTAACAAGAACAACAACAAGCAAGATGTATTAGTGGCTTGAAATAGACTGTTTGGAATGAAATTAATTACATTAATTAATAAAACACCCAGCATCCATGAGCTCTAATGATGCTGTGGACCAGTCCCGCTTCCTCAACTTGGTATTGCTCTTGCCGTTTTTGGATACTCATTGGACAGTCCACATCAGTGGGCCCCACCTACCTCTCAGTTTCTCCCCCTCTTAACATTTATTATTGTGGTGGGACAAAATGAAGTCAAGATTGTCAGGGGCTCCAAAAAGTGGTCACATTTAGCTTTATTTATTTATTACAGGTGCGTCATGGACAGGACCTACAGTGGTCTAAATCTGAGGTGTGAGGAAAGAAATGAATGAAGACTGATATCCAGAGTTTTGTCCTGAGTGTGTGGTGGTGAGCACATAATACAGATGAGACCGGGGATGGACGGTCAATGTTGGGCTTTCTAGATTTCAAGTGTCATGATTTTATGACCGTCTTGGAAGTTATGATGAACTCTGGGCAACTGGAGCAGGATCACCAGTGCTCCATCTTTCCTAGGTCACCCAGGAAACCGTCTGGTAGGAACAGGTATTCAGGAGTCCTGGTTGAGTGCTTTCCTCTATCCCAGCACTCTGATTTCACTTGTACTTCTTGAGACATTACACAAATACGTGAATGTCAGATATTATTGTAGGCTCATTGCTTTGCTTCTTTTAGCCCCTTTATGATTTCTTCTGTCCCCAAATTTGTAGACTGACGTGAATTTTACAGTTGCTATAGGAATGGGAAAATTATAGGATATTCTGAACTCTTCAGTGATTAGATTGATCTTTGAAATGTATTTTCTCTACATTTTTCCCTCCTAATTAATTACAACTTTGAACTTTTGGATGTCAGATAAATTGACAAAAGATTTTGCCCCCTTGGGTTGAGATGATCATAATACAGTGAGTAGTTCTTCAAACTGTGTGACCCCAGACTGTGATAAGTGCAACTGTTCTTTTCATAGCAGAAAGGTACAAGAACTTCAGAACTATCTTGGGAGTTTGTGACACAGTAACAGTTGTATGGTGCAATGAAGATACCTAAAAATAAATATTTCTGTTGAATTTTAAAAAATGCAGAAGCAGCTTTTAAGTCAGTGTTGAAGGTAGCTTATAACCAATAGCCTTAAACAGCATTGATTTGTGGTGAATTAAGATGTTGCCTGCAATGCAGCCCTGTGACCACAAACTTCAGGTACAAGAAAAGAGAGGAGTAGTCTTCCAAATCATTAAATTATTTACATTCCTGTGTACCTCCTTTTTCCCATATCTCCTTGGACACGTAAGTTCTGGAAAGGACTACCTGAAACTAAGTGTTGTGTGATGGCTACCAAAGAGAAAGATGGGCCCCACCCACCGCTCAGTTTCTCCCACTCTCAACATTTATTATGGTGGAACAAAATGAAATCAACGTTGTCAGGGGCCCCCAAAATTTGCCTTGCTGTTGATGGGCACTCTCCAGAGAGTATCCAAAAATGGCAACAGCAACACCAAGTTAAAGCAGTGGGACTGGTCACAGCATCATTAAAGCTCATGGATGCTAGCTGTTACCTGATAGTTGACAGGACACAGAGCCCTACACTTCCCATTCACTCCTATGCTTTTGTTTGGTGTTGAAGCGAGATACATTTTCATAGGTCTAGTGGCATTTTTTAATTTATTTTTTTGGAAGCTCTCCTTATGTCCTTTGCCCTGTTTTCTTTGAGTTTTGTTCATTTTTAATTTAAGAATCCTTTCTATTTTAAGAACATTAATCACTTGTATGTTGTTGTTGTTGTTATGTGCCATTGAGTCGGACCCGACTCATAACGACCCCTCCTTGGGTTTTTGAGGCAGTATCACTAAAGAAGTAGATTGCCCAACCTTCCTTCCGAGGAGTGGCTGGTGGGTTTGAACCACCAGCCTTCTGGTTAGCAGTCAGGTGCCTTAGGCACCATGCTACCAGAGCTCTTATATCGTTTGTATAAGATGTTACAAATAGCTTTCCTAAGTTTTTATGTGTTATGTAATTTTTGTTTGCTTGTTTTTTCCCATATAGATATTTTTAGTTTGCATAAAATCAAGCACTCAGTCTTTTCCTTTCATTGTTTCAGGTTTTGGGGTCATGTTTTAGAATCCTCCTCTTGACCCAAGATTCTGAAAATATTCATCTGATCTCTGTCTTGGACATATTTTCTTTTATTATTATTGTTGTTGTTGTATCCTGGCTGGCTTCGTCGTAATGCACGGTGGTGTTGCATTGTTAGGTGCTGTTGAATTGGCTCTGACTCATAGGGTACAATGGGACAAAACACTGCCCAGTCCCGCACCATCCTCACTATCCTTGCTAGGTTTGACACCATTGTCCAGTCACTGTGTTAATCCATCTCTTTGAGGATTTTCGCCTTTCTCGCTGACCCTCTATGTTACCATGTTTGATATCCTTCCCCAGGGACTTGTCTCTTCTGATAAAATGACCAAAATATATAAGAAGAAGTCTAGCCATTCTTGCTTCCAAGGACCATTATGGCTATACTTCTTCCAAGACAGCTTTGTTCTTTCTTCTGACGGTCCATGGTGTTTTCAATATTCTTTGCCAACATCACAATTCAAGGTAAGAAATATAAATTCAAGGCCATGTCTTTTCATAGGAGGGGATTTTTTCTTCTTCATCCAGGACCTGAAACAATTTGCAGCACATAGTAGGCTCTCAACAGTTACTGAAAAAAAATGGATGAATGAAGTACAGCTAGCATCGAATAGCTCCCTATGGTATCTATGAGTCATAACTTGTGAGTTTATAATAATCTGACAATCAAGTTAGGGAATGGAATTCCAAGAGCTTCTATCATACTTAGTAAGAATAAAGTAATTATTTCTTGGTTTTGGTTTAAAGTCTAAACCCACCAGCCACTGCTCAGAAGGAATATTGGACAGTCTACTTCCTTAGCGATACTACTTCAGAAACCCAAGCAGGGGTCGCTTTGAGTTGGATCTGACTCGAATGAGTTTGGTTTGGTTTTTGGTTAAGGTCTGATAACTTTATGGAGACCTTAGGAGGTGCACATGGTTCATGTGCTCAGCCGCTAACCCAAAGGTTGGAAGCTTGAGTCTACTCAGAGGTGTCTGGAAAGAAAGGCCTGGTGATCTTCTTCTGAAAATCGGCCATTGAAAACCTCCTGGAGCACAACCTCTGTGAGACAGGGGACTCCTTGTTGGCAGTCACTTTATAAATTTTAAGTGCATTTTTTGAAGTCATACTGCACCAAGGTAGTCTCACCAAAGGACAGGCAGCATGGAATTATGAGCAACTTTGGAGTGACACAGATTCAGGGTGCAGTCTGATCTCCACTTACTTGTTTTGTAGTCAGGATTTCCTCACTCCTCTGTTAGATTCCGTTTTTAATGTGGGAATAAAAAATGCTTCCTTTTCAGGAGCATGGTGAGAATTGCAGTGTTTACATAAGCAAAGCGTCTAGCATAGCCTGTCCCAGGACCCATAAAACCCACAGCCACTGAGTTGATTCTGACTCATAGCCACCTCATAGAAGAGACTGAAACTGTCACCTGGGGTTTCCAAAGCTGTAATATTTATGGAGGCAGAGTGCCACATCTTTCTCCCACACAGTGGCTTGTGGATTTGAACCTCTGAACTTTCAGTGAGTAGCTCAGCACTCAGTACACCACCAGGCCTCCTTTATCACAGAATTGAAATTAGAGTAATGCCAGTTATACTTTCCAACCTTGCCATAAGTATCCTTCTCAAGTATTGAGAATTTGAGGGTTCTCTGTCAGTACATGTTGTCGCTGTTGTTGTTAGGTGCCTGTTTTGGTTACCTAGTGCTGCTCTGACAGGAATATATCACCAATGGGATGGTTCTTACAATCTGAAGGCTTTAAGTCCAAGTTCAAAGTGCCAGGCTCTAGGTGCTGGGTGAAAGCCCCTTAACCTTGGGCTTCAGCTCTGCCTTCTGCTCCTGGCCCACTGAAGCTGGAGGCTTTTCTTCACTCAGACAGCTGCTGGCTGCTGAGGCTGACAAGCTCAAGGTTGACAAGTAAAAAGGCACAGTCCTGCTGTTATCAAACCACAAGGCAGGCCATTAATTCAAGTCCATTGAAAGTCCCAGGGTCGGCAGACCATGGCAGGCTGCTGAACAATGACACAGCTACATGCAGGGTCCAAGCATGCTGTAAGCTAGAGACCATTCCCCAAGGCTTCTCCTTATAGCCAGGAAGCAGACCACATCCCTAAGGCAGCTACTCTACTGCTCACAGTAGATTCCACCATGGAGTTGATTACCAGTCTCATCATGGGGAATACTGCATCCAGCTGCCCAGCCACTCAACCAGGCCCAGCCAAGTTGACACATAAAATTAACTACCACAGTGCCGTTGAGTCGGCTCTGACTCAAAGCAACCCCTGCTTGGGTTTCTGAAGTAGTATCACTGTGAAAGTAGATTGTCCAATAATCCTTCTGAGCAATGGCTGGTGGGTTTAGACCATAAAGCAAAACCAAGAAATAATTCCTTTTTTCTTACCAAGTATGATAGAAGCTCTAGGAATTTTCATTCCCTAACTTGATTGTCAGATTATTATAAAGTCACAAGTTTATGTAGCAGATATAATCCATACTGAAGACTATAGTCTTTAATCTTCCTCAGCCAGTGCTTCAAATCATCTTCACTTTCAGCAAGCAAGTTGTGTTGTCTGCATATTGCAGATTGTTAATGAGTTTTTCTCCAATCCTGATGTCACCCTCCTTTTCATATAGTCCGGCTTCTCAGATTATTTGCTCAGCATACAGATTGAATAAGTGTGGAGAAAGGATATAACCCTGGCACACTCCCTTCCTGATTTGAAACCATGCAGGGTCACCTTGTTCTGTTAGAACGACAGCTCCTGGTTTACGTATAGGTTCCTCATGTCAGTATATACTAGCATGGAAGTCTTAAGACTTGTGTTGCAGGTGGGACTATCAAGTTACTAGACCTTAGATAAGAATCATTCCTCTTTACTTACCAAGTGCTGTAGAAGTTCTTGGAATTCCGTCTCTCACCTGCTAGTTCTGATATGTGGGTCAGCTTCTATTACCAGAGTATAGTGAGAAAGTGCTGGTCTTTCTAGTCTGTCACTCATGTCTCTACAGACATGGAGGACATGTCAGAGTGTAAGGAGTCTACCTGAATTAATGAAATGTACAGACTGGAAAGTTTCAGGTGATTTGCAATTAAACATTTTGTTTTTCAAATGTCTGCACTGCAGATGCCATTGTGACACCCCGTGTACCACCCCACCCAGCTCCAGAAACACATGCCCAATGCTCCCATTACGTAAATGCCCATCCTCATCCAATATTGGGAACTCTGCTGGTGTAGTGCCCAAGGCATTTGACTGCTAACCAGCAGGCTGGCAGTTCAAACCTACCACCCACTCCTCAGAAGGAAGACTGGGTGATCTACTGCTATAGAAATGCTGCCTCAGAAACCCAAGGAGGAATCACTATGAGTTGAATCAACTCCATAGCAGTGAGTTTTTTTTTTTTTTTTTTTTTTTAATCCAATATTAGACCATTCAACAATGTTTATTGCTGGCTTTTGAATTTCCCTTTTTCAATGAGTCATTTATATGTTCATATGTTCACATAAACTGAACTAAGATGCTCACATAATATTCTGGTGCCCAGGGAAAATGCTGGAATGAATTGCTTAATGGTCCAAAGTATAACGAAAATCTAAAGAAACTAATCATGTGCCTACTGGTTAGCAGCGATATAGTCACTGTTGAGAGCATGTGCCAAGGAAATAAATTATACACTAAAGCTATTTCTCTTGTTCCACTCTGTGGACAGAGGGAACGGTTTATATTATACTATAAAAAGCATATTGTGAATAGGGACAAACACTATTCTTACATACTTTCCTAAAAGGCTCAGCATGGTTCTTTATACATAAAATGGGATTATTTCCAGCAAAGTAACCAAATACAGAGATAGATAGATAGGTAGACAGACAGACAGACAGACCAACCATTAAAACTCACTGCCTTCAAGTAGATTCTGACTCATAGCAACCCTCACTGGGTTTCCATGGAAGGAAATCTTCATGAAAGTAGTTTGCCCAGTCTTCCTTTTGAGGAGTGGCTGGTGGTTTGAACTGCCAACCTTCTGGTTAGCAGTCAAATGCCTTAGGCACTACGCCACCAGAGCTCTATTAGATATACCATTAGGAATTAAAAAAAAAAAAAAAAACAACTGAATTTCTGTCACTCTTACTGCTCTGCGTGTCAGATGCTAAACGTTCAAAAGGAAACTTGCTACTTGACAGGATCAAATGCTGCCAGAAGTAATCCAGGCAGACTACACTGGGCCCCTCCGTGTCTTGCAGAAGCATCCAGTCCCAGGAAAAATGTGCAGCCGCCTAGGTTTCATTGTCTCCATTCCCAACGTATCCTTTCCTTACAAATAAATCCTAGGGACCCCTTGCTCTAAACCCTTTTTCTTAAGAATGGTAGTTTGTTTGATTTCATTAATATTAGCCGAAATACAAATTAGTTGCATGACTTTACCTTCCACCTATTCATTAACAGATTGATAGTTTATTTTAATACATATACCAAATGACTGTCATGCTAATATTGAAAAAAAAATCATAAACTTTTAAAAATTATTCTTTCTTCTCTTTGGAATAAAAATCATAGGAAAAATTGAGGAAAATTCTAAAACTATACTTAACCTTGTTTGAAATGTTAATATTTATTCATTTGTAGTGAGCATGAGAAATTATGGGAGCTCTGGTAGCGTCGTGCCTAAGGCATTTGACTGCTAACCAGAAGACTAACGGTTCAAACCCACCAATCTCTCCTCAGAAGGAAGGTTGGGCAATCTACTTCCACAGTGATACCACCTTGGAAACTCAAGGAGGGGTCACTATGAATCAGATCTGACTCCATGGCAATGGTTGTGTTTTGCATATGAGATAATTATGACTTACTTCATTCTGATTTTTCAAATGTACTTAACATGTAATGTTAACTCTTCAAATACCAGAAAAACAAAATAGTGTGGTTGTATTTTTTTACATTCAGATAATCTATTTAATTTAGATTGATTTTTTTAAGGTGTTGAGTTAAAAGTATTACATTTTTCCAGTGAGTGATATGCAGCTATTGATATCTAGAAGCTCTGGTGGCACAGTGGATAAGCACTCAGCTGCTAACCTAAGGGTTGGCAGTTGCAAGCCACCAGTTGCTCCACGGGAGGAAGATGAGGCAGTCTGCTTCCATAAAGATTATAGGCTTGGAAACCCTATGGGGCAGTACTCCTCTGTCCAATAGTTGCTCTGAGTTGAAATCAACTCAATGGCACAGGTTTGGTGTTTGTTTTGATTGACCCTATGAAGAGTCCCTGGGTAGTGCAAATTGTTAAGCACTTTGCTATTAACCAAAAGGTTGGTGGTTGCAACCCACCCAGAGGCTCCTTAAAAGAAAAGTCTGGTGGTCTACCTCCGACAAGTCACAGCCATGAAAACCCTGTACAGTACAGTTCTCACTGTGAAACACATGTGTCAGCAGGAGTTGGAACTGACTTGATGGTAAATGGTTGTTTGGTTTTATTGACTACAAACCTAGAAGAGTGCTGATGCTTGTCACCTGGTAGAAGGTTCGTGAGATTCCCTAGTGTCCAAATAAAGACAAGGTTTGTGGTCCTTGCTACCTGAGTAACATGGGCATCCTCAACCAAGAGCTGCCTTTGCTGTGGTCTCAGCTGCCTTGCCAACTCTTCTGTCTTCATGCTGTGGTCAGCAGCTGTCTGTCTTGCACCTGTGGTTCTGACATGAAGCTGTAGCTTGCAGGCTCAGGAGTGCTGTCCTGTCTGTCACTGGCTACTTCAGATCCCTTGTTGCAGTGTCCATATTGATTCTCTATGGCACCAGCTGTTGAAGACCTGACATGTGACCATTCACTCTCTCTGGATGGGATTGGTTTCTTTGACATTCTTGCCAGCATTTGGCCACCTCCACACTTCAGCATGACTGGCCTGAGCTTGGGGTCCTGTCCTCCATGTCTGTAGAGAAGACTTGTGACTGAACCTGGCACCCACCAGAAACCCCAGGCAGACTTCTCTGGCAGTCTCCCATTCTCATGGGTAAAGACATGGCAGACGGAGTTGCTCATGGCCAATTCCAGGACGATGGACAAGGAGGCTCTGGATCTAGAACTGCCAAAGAAAAGCTGTTGTTGTTGTTGTTGTTATGTGCCGTCGAGTCGGCCCTGACTCATAGTGACCCTTCCTTGGGTTTCCGAGGCAGTATCACTACGGAAGTAGGATTGCCCAACCTTCCTTCCGAGGAGTGGCTGGTGGGTTTGAACCGCCAGCCTTCTGGTTAGCAGTCAAGTGCAAGAAAAGCTGAGAGAGTAAAATTTTGTTTAAAGAATCAAAGGTGCCAGATTCAGTCAGAACACTTAATTGTGCCCATGAGGAACTTGTACATAGATAGACAAGGAGGCTGTCGTTCAAATAGAATAAGAAGGTGCTTCATGGTTTAAAATCAGGGAGTGCATCAGGGTTGTATCCTTTCACCATACTTATGCAATCTATATGCTGAGCAAATAATCTGAGAAGCTGGATTATATGAAGAAGAACATGGCATCAGGATTGGAGGAAAACTCAATAACATCCTGTGATATGCAGACAATACAACTTTACTTGCTGAAAGTCAGGATGACTTGAAGCAATTACTGATAAAGATTAAAAACTGCAGTCTGCAGTATGGATTACACCTTAACATAAAGAAAATGAAAATCCTCACAACTGAACAAATAAGCAGCATCACGATAAATGGAGAAAAGATTGAAGTTGTCAAAGATTTCATATTAATTGGTTTCACAATCAACACCAATGGAAGCAGCAATCTAGAAATCAGACAATGTATTGCACTTGGCAAATTTGCTGCAAAAGACCTCTCTTTAAAGTGCTGAAGATTAAAGATGTCTCTTTGAAGACTAAGGTGAGCCTAACCCAAGCCATGGTATTTTCAGTTGCCTCATATGTTTGTAAAAGCTGGACAATGAATAAGGAAGACTGAAGAAGAGTTGATGCTTTTGAGTTGTGGTGCTAGTGAAAAATGCTGAAAGTACCATGAACTTCCTTTAGAACTAACAGATATGTCCTGGAAGAAGTGCAGCCGGAAAGCTCCTTGGAAGCAAAAATGGCCAGACTTTGTCTCACCTACTTTGGTCATGTTGTCACAAGGGACCATTCCCTGGAGAAGGATGTCGTGCTTGGTAAAGTGGAGGGTCAACAAGAAAGGGGAAGGCCCTCAACAAGGTGGATTGACACAGTGGCTGCAATGATGGGCTTGGGTGTTGCAAGGATTGTGGGGCTGGCACAGGACTGGGCAGTGTTTTGCTCTGTTGTACATAGGGGTCCCTATGAGTCAGAACTGACTTGATGGCACCTGACAACAACAACAACAACTTGCTCCCCTTGCAGAGGAGACGACCCTTCTGAAGATGGCTTTATGGAAAGGAGATCCTCCTGGGGGCAACCTTGGCAACCATGTGCTGATGATGCAAGGAGCCTGGACCACCAAATCACCTGTGGAAGAGAGTTACCCCATCCATGGGTGTTTGGATTGAACTCGGACAGAGTGCTCCAGTGAAGGTCCGTGAAGTTGTGAGACTTTGTACAACTGAGTGCCATTGGTTATTCCGCACTTCTTTACTGAAAGCCAGATCATTGAATTCACACCTTTGTTGAGGTCCTTCAGGCCACTGCCCCTGCCAACCTGGACTGACAAACACGGATGAGGGAGAGAGCCCATTGGGGACGGATACTCCTGTGACCTGTATAGCCAGGGTCAGACTGTCAGGTTGCAGGAGAAGGTGCCTCACCCGGGGACGTCACCAGGGGTCTTCTAGTGCCCTGTGCCCCTGAAATGGCCTGACATGCTCATGTGTGGAGAATGGGTAATGGCATGGTACTGCTTTGATTTCGTATGTTGCTTGTAGGGCCAGGTGGGAGCTATGGTGGTCAGACATCACAGAGTGGTCTCCTCTGGCTGTGATCAGCCCTTTCTATTTCCCCCACATGTGTGCAAATGCAAGGAGCCCTGGTGATGCAGTGGTGAAAGCTGCTAACTGAAAAGCCAGTTGTTTGAACCCACCAGCTGCTCTGTGGGAAAAGATGTGGCAATCTGCTTGTTTCAGTCTCCAAAACGCTGTGGGGAAATTCTGCTCTGTCCTGCAGGGTCGCTGTGAGACACAGTGTTTTTGGTTTTTTATTTCCTGTGTTCAGTGATGAGGATAAAGTTGGAGAACACAGATTTATGGAACCTGGTCTCCTAGTTGATGCCTTTCAACTGAGTGTGTCTGTGAATTGGCCTTGGCTGAAGAGAGCTGCCTTGTCCAAACATCCAGTGACTGGTGTGTTATTTAGTAACAGACCCAGTCCTTGACTCAAGGTTGGGCAGCTCTGAAGGGCCATCCCTGCTCCAGGTCTTCCCATAGCAGCAGGTGAGGACTTTATTGCAAATCAACCACAGCTCAGTTTCTCCCTCAGCCCAGACCTAACGCCTTTCCTCTCTCACAGCTATTGATACCACCAGTCCTTCCCAGTAAGCTTCCTGCAGGCAAAGCTCCATCTGTCGCAGACTGTGAATCCCGGAGAACCTGACCTAGGACAGCCAGGAAGCGCAATTAATGGCAGGAGGTTTGAATAGAGGTGTTGCAGTGAGTGTGCAAGCAGTCTGGGTCAGGGCCTGTCCGGGGCCCACGCTCTGTAGGCAGCTAGCTCCCTGGGTTCATGCTGTGGCTCTGCCCATCATGAGCTGTCTCACTGAGTTCCAAGGGACTTAACTCCTGTGAACCTCAGTTTCCACATGTGCAAAACATGGATATGAATAGCACCTGATCACTGGGTTATATGAAGACCTACATGATTTAATATTTGCAAAGTACCTAGAAATGGCCTGACCCATGCTAAAAAGTACATATGCTTCACTAAATATGTTCATAACAGTAGAAGGAATCTGATTTTTCTTGTTCAACTTTGTCTTCTGTTCCCTGTCTCTCTTTGCTTCAGGAAACAATGCATTTTATACTTTAATTTTTTCATTGTTTGCCCTTGATGTTCAGCTAATACCTTTATATGATACTTCACTTAGATCACCATGAACAACTAAATAATAGGAAAATAAAAATAAAAACTACCACTTGTTATTGAAATATTCCTACCTAAGAATATAATGTTGTTGTTTGTTGTTATGTGCCCTCGAGTCTGACCTGACTCATAGCGACCCCTCCTTGGGTTTCCGAGGCAGTATCGCTATGAAAGTAGATTGCCCCATCTTCCTTCCGAGGAGTGGCTGGTGGGTTTGACCTGCCAGCCTTCTGGTTAGCAGTCAAGTGCCTTAGCCACTATATATAATAGGAGATGTTTATTCATTGAGGTGAGACCACTACTGTTTATGCAGTAAATTCTTCATTGATTTTTCTTTTCTATTAGAAATCTAAAAACTGTATTGTAATATGGGAAAATATATTTATTTTCTGCTACTTAAAAGTAACTCAGTGATATATCATCTATCTAAGAGCAGTAGTGTATACCAGCTACAGCAGTGGTTTTTCATAAGGGTGAATTTTGTCTCCAAGGGACGTGTGACAATGTCCAGAGACATTTTTGGTCGTTGAGACTCAAGGTGAGGGTATTACTGACACCTGGTGAGTAGAGGCCAAGGGTGCTGCTGAACAGCCTACAAGGCACAGAACAGTCCTCCACAAGAAGTGATCTGACCCAAAATGTCTACTGTGATGAGGTGTGAAAACCCTGATGTACCTGCAGAGTCTATGTACCTGAAGCTTACTCCCTGTAGGCTTTTGATAGCTTTATCCAGTCTCAGTGGCAATGTTGGAAGAAAGCATTCCACCCTGCAAACGTCTGCATACTTGTAGGTAGAATAATTGTGACTATCAGCGTGCTACTGGCCTACCCGTAGGGTTTTGCTTCTGTCTGATTGCATGTGTCTTCTGTAGTCTTCCTCTCCCTAAATGCAAGTTTATATCTTTTACTTTTCCTCCTGTCTTAACATTTTTATTTTTTCTTATTTATATTATGAATTATCATGGGAAAAGGTACACAAAAATGACCGTAGTTTAAGTAAATTTTATGTGTTTTTAAAATTATGTATTGTGTTTTCAGTGAGAGGTTATACAGCAGATTAGATTCTCATTTAACAGTTTCTATAAAAAGGAAGGTTGGGCAATCTACTTCCATAGTGATACTGTCTCGGAAACCCAAGGAGGGGTCGCTATGAGTCGGGTCAGACTCGACGGCACATAACAACAACAACAACATACATATTATTTGGTGGCATTGGTTACATTTTTCACAATGTGTGGACTTCCTCATTAATTCCATTCTGGTTGTTCTGTTTCCAGTAATCTCATTTCCCAGGTCCCTAACCTTCTCATCTTTACTTTATGTTAATTATTGACCATTTGGTCTAATGTTGATGATTTTTTAGCAAGTTAATACCTGGAGTGTACAGAGTCTTCTCTGCTGTGAGCTTTGCAAGCTGAGGTTCCTCTCCCTTGCGCCACGTGCACATATGTGTTAGAATGGCTGGAGGATTTTCCTTGACTTGATAGCATGCAGTGCACAACTTAATAAGTACTTTCAGAATACAAACATCAAAAGGTGCCCCAGAGGCAGGAGTGCATGGAGGGAAGGACACAGGGAAGAGATAACTATGGGTAGAAAGTGGGAGGGAAGCTGTTGCATTAGGGTAAATAATAGTCAATGTCGTGAGACAAAGTGTATGGGAGCTGATGTATGGAAAGTGAATTTGCCCTGTAAACTTTCACCAAATCACACACACACACACACACACACAGCTGCCCAGAGTCTCTCTGCTAGTGCTGAGCACTTCTCGTTAGCTTTGAGTCATTGGGAGGATGTGGCATGCTGAGTAACAAGGGTCCGGAAGTTCACCAACACGGCAAGGAGAATCATCGAGAGGTTGTGACTCCTTCCCTCAGCCTTGACACAGGGAAATCTGCTTCCATGGGTCCTCAGGCATCCTTCGTGCACAGAATCACCCCGTGACCCTGTTGCCTCTGTCGTAAGCTGTGTTTGTCTCAAAGATGGAGATCATGTATGTTGGTGAGGCAGCAGGGAGGCACTCCTAGTGCAAAGAATGGAAAATGCAGGAGACTCATCTTTGGTGGTGGAATTTGAGAGACTGACTAATCCTTAGAGTGAACCCATGAAATCATAGCATTCTTCTAAATGAGGTCAGTGTACCCTTTATCTGAGTCAAAACTCAACAATGAATTCCTTTTCTATCTTGACTCTTTCTTCTGAAATCTGAGGGTTTTAAAAGGAGGGTGGAGATAATGGAGGTGGTGAGGGTGAGCAGGGGTAACACGATTGTGCTGCCAGTGTAGAAGATGGCTGTGACAACCATATGAAGGAAAAATCATGGGAAGCAGAACTGGAGAGGGAGAGGGCTGGGATGTATTCAGTACAGTAATCCAGGTAAGATGCTATTGAGTCCTTGATGGCAAAAACAGCCAAGAGCTAGGCTGCTAACCAGAAGGTTGGGGGCTGCAGTCCACTTAGAAGCACTTCGGAAGAAAGGCCTGGCAATTGAGATCTGAAGCATCAGCCATTGGAACCCTATGGAGCACGGTGTTACTCTGACACACAGGAGATTGCTGTGACTCTAGGGCAGCTAATGACAATAAATAACAAGGCCCAAACCCAGGCAGCTATACTGGAAATGGGAAAGAAGAAATGGTTTGGAAAATTATTACAGAATTAGAATGTGCAGAGCTTGGCCACAGACCAAAGGCAGAAGGTGGAGAAAACAGATGGGGTGGACCATGAGGAAGAGATGGCTCGGGCACCTCCAAGAGACTGAGATGAGCGGAAGAGGTGAGTGATGCCTCTCATTCATGACCAAACCAAAAACCCGTTCCCATAGAGTCACTTCCGACTCAGAGTGCGCTTACGTGGCAGGGTAGAGCTGCCCCACAGGGTTTCCAATGCTGTAAACCTTTGTGGAATCAGACTGTCACATCTTTCTCCCACAGACTGGCTAGTGGGTTCGAACTGCTGATCTTTTGGTTAGCATCTGAATGGTACTACTCACTCAACAATGAAAATGAGGGTCAACAAAGGAAAATGACAAGTTGATTGGGCATGTTCAGTAAAAAGTAAATCCAGCAGAAATAACACAGAAATTAACTAGGAAAAAAAAAAAGTTTAGTTTAACGTAAAAGTCTGGGCTAGAAATACATATTTTGAAGTCAACAGCATATAGTAGTGAATAAGGATGAAAAATATGAATGGACTTGTTCATGGTGTCACACCAGTAGAACACTAAGAGTCTGGCCTCCTGACTTGATGGGAACATGAAGGAAATAGAAAGACACATTTCCTTCCCCTTCACATTCTAAATGTATTTGAAATTGGCATCACTGTTGATAGTTCCACATGTTTAAACCAAAATGACTCTATTTTGAATTAAAATATGTGCCACCTTTTGTTATTTTTCTCATTTCACAGATGTTTTAAATTTATAAATTCTTCTACTTAATTGTTTTAATACTTTATCATTCATGGCATTCATTTTAGTCCAGTAAACCTTAATTTTTTAGAGAAGAGAACAAACTCCTTGACAGATGTGGTGTGGTAATGTGGTTTGTTCAGTAATATTTCTGACATTCTTGGACACGTGAGTGGGAGGTGGGAGGAGGCAGGACGTGGAAGGTTGATCTTTAGCCTGATCTGCTCGCGGACGAGAGCAGAGCCGCACTCGCTGTGAAACGTAACGCGTCTGCATGAAAAATCGACTGAACTGACTTTTGAGAGACTTGGGCCTTCGTTGCCATTTCAAAACTCAGTTCCCTGTAATGTTCTAGTAAAGTCATTCCAAAGGCCAACAGGGAAAGAAGAAAAGGTTCATTTAATGCACGAGAGTTGTACATTTGCAAAAGCCTTTAATTGTACAAGTTTTCAGTGAAATATAAAGTGTTAATTTAATCACGAATCTACACAATGCAAGTAGTCATTTTGCCATCCAGTATGAAGAAATCTATTCCTCCACTGATGTGTGAAGGATTTAAATGACCAGCGACTCTTAATGCTAATAGCTTTGGTCTTTTTCTTCCTTATGCACAGGCAGCGTGTACTGTGATTGCCCAGAGGACTCTGAGCAGGGTTTTTGAGCACGTTTAAGAATAAAACATTATAATTCAACTAAATCATAATGCCAACATGATAGAATGTCTGCAACAACCTTGCTCGCCACATTGTGACAACAGAACTTTCTCTATTCCATTGAAAATAAGAAGAGTCAATAACTAAAATTTGCATGAGAAAGTATTTGTTGTTACAAGTCTTTTAAGCATTTGAATGGTGGTATAATTATATATATATATGTATGTCGGAATTATATATAATTATACCACCATTGTATGTCGGAATTGGGAGCTCTGGTAGCATAGTGGCTAAGGCACTTGACTGCTAACCAGAAGGCTGGCGGTTCAAATCTACCAGCCACTCCTCGGAAGGAAGGTTGGGCAATCCTACTTCTATAGTGATACTGCCTCGGAAACCCAAGGAGGGGTCGCTATGAGTTGGGTCTGACTCGACGACACATAACAACAACAACATGTCGGAATTGGCTCAATGGCAACAAGTTTTGTATGTTAATATAATATCATACACACACACACACCAAGGCCCCCTGGTGGTGCACTGGTGAAATGCTAACTGTAAGGTTGTTGGTTCAAACCCACCAGCCACTCTGCAGAAAGATGTGACAGTTTGCTTCTGTAAAGATTACAGCCTTAGAAGCCCTACGGGGTAGTTCTCTTCTGTCCTGTTGGGTTGCTGTGAGTCGGAATCTACTGGCTGGCAATGCATTTGGGTTTTGGATCTATATCTGACTGTGTGTCTGTCAGTTTGCTGTTCTGTGGTGGCTTGTGTTTTGCCGTGGTGCTGGGCGCTGTGGCACTGGCATTTCAAGCACCAGCAGGTTCACCCATGGTGGGCAGGTGCAAGTGGAGCTTCCAGACCAAGACAGACTAGGAAGGAAGACTTGGCAGGCTACTTCCGGAGAAACAAAAGAAAATATTAGCCAGTGAAGACATTGTGGGTGGTAGCAGAACATCGCCTGATACAGTGCTGGAAGAGGAGCCCTCAAAATACGTCTGAGGAGGAGCTGCCTCCTCAGGGCAGAGTTGACCTTAATGGACATGGACATGGATAGAGTAAAGCTTTGAGGACCATCATTTGACATCATGCTTCATAAAGTGGAGAGTCAGGAGGAGAGAGGAAGTCCCTCAACGAGATGGATTCACACAGTGGCTGTGATGATGGGCTCAGACATGGCAATGAGTGTAAGGGTGGTGCAGGGTTGGGTTCCCTTCTGTTGTGTTTGGGGTGGCTGTGAATGGGAACCAATGCAACAGTACCAAGAGTAACTCTAACTCCCTCTCTCTCTCTGTATATGTGTGTACATGTGTGACCAAGTAAAATGTTGTTCTTGTAACAGTTTCACCCTCACTAAGTTTAAGTAATTGGGGGTGCTGAGCTGCTAATTGAAAGGGTGATGATTCAAAAGAAAGAAAGGTGGATGATTGTAACCCACCCAGTGGTTTCACAGAAGAAAAACCTAGAAATATCTGGTAGCGATTACAGCCTAGGAAACACTATGAGGCAAGTCTACTATGTCACGTGGAGCCAGTATGAGTCAGAACAGCAACTAACAGCAAGTTACTGTCAGGTATCACTGTTTAATAGTTTGCATTTTTTTTTTAAAATTGAGGTTATGAGCATATAAGCATATGTGTATATGTGTTCAATTAATAAAAATTTAACGAAGGAACACCTCTTGACCATTTATGTATAAAGCGGCAAAGTCAACTGTGTGTTAAGAACAAGTCAAGCAACAAGAAGACAGACTCTCACATAATGATCTGTCTAACCTGTATCTACACAGAAATACATTGTCTTCACATCCCCTTGGGATGAAGGAAGACCCTTCCAGCATCCCTAGAGAATGCAGAGTTCAAGGCCCCAGCACTTGTGCTGCCAGGATTGGCAGGTGTGGAAGCAGCCAGGTGGACACCAGGTGTTTGCCAGATAATGTCTGCCTTGTGGTATTCATGCCCCATCGCTAGAGGCTAAGACAATGGATGCTTTGCCCCACATGCTATCAAGAACTGCTTGAGACCCTCTCCTCCTGGCTGAGGAGTGGTTCTCTCTTCACAGAGCAAACCTGAGGTCCACTCTCCAGAGACATATCACTAGAATGTCCTTCACTGCTCCAACACTGCTCGGCTCATTTCTTTTCTGTGGTTGAATCTACTAATCCAGCACCTTTTACCCTCACCCAAAGGATTGCTGGCAATGACAGGAAGAAGCAAACACACTAACATATATTGAATGCTTAGTGGGCAGCTGCAGTATGGAAGATACTCAAGGCACTGCGTGCCTGTACTCACACTTGACCTTCATAAAACCCTGTGAGATGGGCATCATCTCCATTTTGATCTCCATGATGAAAATTAAAGCTGTGAAAGTTAAGTAGCATAACCCATTTTCATAGCTAACACTGGAGACAGAATAAATTCAAATCCTAGACAATCTTGCACCAAAGCCCATGTCCTTAAACTGTATGTGTGTGTGTGTGTTTAATAAACACCTCACATGATTTCCAGCTACAGTAGAACTTGAGAAGTTTGTGGCACAATCATGGTCAAAACTTGAATTTAGCTTCTTTCTCCATCCTGCAGCCATGAGCAGTGCTCATGAGTGATGATTGGGCAGCTAGTCCCTTCTGTCAACAAATGAGTTTCTTAATTTAAATAAACAAATGAAAAGCAGTTGCTGTCAACTCGATGTCAACCATGGGGACCCCTTGTGTGTGAGAGTAGGACTGTGTCCATAGGGGTTTCAACGGCTCTTTTTGGAAATGGATCACTGGGTCATGTTTCCGGAACATCTCTGTGTGTCCTCAAACCTCCAGCCCTTCGGTTAGCAGCTAAGCGTGTTAACTGTTTGCAACACCACAGGGCTCCACAACTCTTTCCCATTTGAGACCATCCTTGTTTTTGTGGGATGCCCAGCTTTATCTTTCAGCCAGGGCTTCCCACTTAAGCCGTCACATCATTTGTATTGATTTTGCATCCTTGGGCAGTTTATGTAGAGCTTTGGCCTTGAATTTCCTGGTAATTAGCATAGTAATGCTTGGGTGCTGCCCATTGTCTTTGTTTATGTGGGAACAAGTTCCTGATTGTCTCTAAGCTTCCTCCTGAGAGTTGTACAAACCCAGGCTATTGGCATAGGTTCCATGATCTCCGTTGGGCCCTGGAATTTTTCCTTTCCATGGTTACTCCCCATAAACTGGGCTCATTTTTCTCCTACAGTCATCTTCTAAAATTCTAGGTGAAATGCTTTTCTGTTTGGTTGGTTTTTGCCAACATCTTTAGACATACAGACTCTGCCCAAGATCAGAATGCAATCTTAATTTAGGTTAATCTTCTCTTCTCTGAACCTTGACGTGTTTTCGGCAGTTTTATAGCCAATTTGTTATAGTTAGGAAACACATAACCTGTTTCCTTGTTTAATTATCAAGTTCTACCTGGAAACATTTTATTCAATGCAAGAAGTTACAGTTATCACCATCCATGCAGAAATCACGCGAAGTGAACTGCTTCTGTGTGGTTCTAGCAATGATTCTATCCCAGGTATTTAAAATATGCACTAACATATTTATATTGTTCTGCTAAGATATAAACGTCAATAACTCTTTATAGGGAAAAATGGAAATGGAGGCTATTTATCAAAATGTTGTAGGCCTGTGGTCTAAGCCTGGGCTAGGAGGTTAATGTCCCTATCCACTGAAGGATTTCCAAATAGATGGGTAGAAAGGTATATGTATAAATCTTACGTCATATTCATATCAGACTTTCATGTGTGTGTATTTTCTCTACAAAAACAAAATTGGAATCATGTTTAACAATAGGCATAAAAAATAGTCCTACGTGATTCAAAGACTAAAATGTAAAAAACACATTTTTTAACAGGGTCTATTCTGGTAGCATAGTGGCTACAGCACTTGACTGCTAACCAGAAGGCTGGCGGTTCAAACCCACCAGCCACTCCTCGGAAGGAAGGTTGGGCAATCCTACTTCCGTAGTGATACTGCCTCGGAAACCCAAGGAGGGGTCGCTATGAGTCAGGGCCGACTCGTTGGCAAACAACAACAACATTATGAAATAAGGAGCTCTGGTGGTGTAGCAGATAAGGCATTTTGCTGCTAACGGGAAGGTAGGGAGTTAAACCCACCATCTGCTCCACAGAGAGGAGATGGGGTGATCTACTTCCCTAAAGATTTACAGCCTTGGAAACCCAATGGGGGTTGTTAGGAGTCAGAATCGACTTGATGGCTGAGTTTGGTTTGGGTTGGTTTTTATAAAATACTTTAGTGGCCTAATCTGAGGAAGGAGGTCTGAAACACGATATAAATAGTACTAAAAATAATAGAATCAATGAAGTGGATTAAAAGTTGATAAGCTTAAATATATTATTTTTTAAAGGTATAACAAATCCTATTAGCATACAAGCTTATTCAGACAATAATCTAAAATTTCTTATAATGTTGATTGCAGTAGAAGAAGTACTAACCTTTATTTGAATCATTTACTGTGTTCTCTTTTCCAGAAAAAAGTTTTTTTCTCATTCCTGAAAGACTTTTTTTTTTTTTTTTTAATTTCTTTGCCTTGACACTTCTTGAAATTTTTGCTCTGGACTTTTGTACAGTTTGACATTCTTTATAATCACAAAAAGAGTTTGGTTCCTTGACGAATATGTGGCATATCTCAGAAAATATTCTGGAACAATTGATTAATTCTTTCTGAAAAAGAAAACTCTGTTTGTGGTTCAAATAAATCTCAATGGCAGTTCAATAGAATTAGTAGTGTTTATAAAACAAATACATGTATTTTGAAATGTCAGTAGAAGAAAACACAGAAATAAGAAAACATACAAACTTTAAAAAAAAAAAAAAAACCTCACTGGGGCGACAGCCATAGTGAGTCCTGTCTTACTTTAACAAGTTCCTGTTTTGCTGGTCCTGGGTCCCGCTCCCAGTGCCATGTTTGGGGTCTCCCTGATTCAGAGACTATTCTGCTTCTGTTGCCTTGAATAAATTTACTGACCTCTTGATGCACACGGCTATCAGGAAATTAGGCAACATACTAGCCCGAGTGTCATATTGCATGTAACTAAATTACTCTCTGCCTCATTTCATCTTCTTATTGTGGGTATAATGATAGTCTGAAACCTGACATTTTGCACTGAGCCTCAATTTTGAGGTTATTTTAGCAGCAGGTGTTAATTTTAAGGGAGTATTATAGTCTGATTCACCAATTATATTTACTTTGCTACCTTATTGCATTTCTAGCTTGATCATTCTTCTGAAAAATCTCATGGCTATATTCCATTAGACCCCAGATAGGCCATTAAATATTAGCACTGAAACCCTGATGCCTGGCTGAAAGCCTTCATTTGTTATTGCCCAACCATAATAATTAACTTTATCTCATTATCTGCATATGTATGTGTATGAATAGATATATGTATGTAGTGATACGTATATGGTCATATCTGTGTGTATGCATATGTAATATGTGTATGTATATCCTAGAGGTAGAGATCATTTACACATATGTATATTGTATGTCAAATACATGCATACTACATGCATCTATTTTTCTGTCATCTCTCTCATCTTCTTTGTCATATTTTTGTGACTTTTTTTAAAAAGTAAAAATAAAACAAAATTCTTACACATAAACCCAAATCTTAAGCTCGAAGCGGGGAGAATACACGCTGGAATGAGAAGACGTTATCCAGCGTGGGAGCAGAGAGTTGGGAGGTTATATCCGGAAGAGAAGGAAAGCAATTAGACTCCACTGCCGGAAGTTGAGACTTGAAGTGAAAGGAAATGAGGAGCTATGATGATCATTGTAAGATTCTTATCAGAGAGCGGAAGTATACACATACCCGTACCCACCACTGCCATTGAGTCAATTCCAAATCATAATACCCCTACAGAACAGAGTAGCACTGCCCCATAGAGTTTGCAGGGCTGTAAATCTTTACAGAAGTAGACTGCCACATCTTTCTCCCACAGAGGAGCTGTGGGTTTGAACCACCAACATGGTGGTTGGCAGCCAAATGCTTTAACCACTGTGCCACCAGCATTCATATATATGTATGTATGTATGTATATACACGTATGTATGTACGTATGTACATGTATGTGTGCTAATAATATAGAAGCATAGGAGTTCTGGTGCAGTGTAGTGCCTAAGGCACTTGACTGCTAACCAGAAGCCTGGTTGGTCAAACCCACCAGCCACTGCTCAGAAGGAAGGTTGAGCAATCTACTTCCGTAGAGATACCGCCTCAGAACCCCAAGGAGGAGGGGTCACTGTGACTCAAACTGACTCAGTGGCAGCGAGCGAGTACTCATATAGAAGTACTTCTGGTTCATAGGTCTTACAGACATTTTCATGGGTCAAAAAGGGGCACCGAGACAGTTACTCAGTCATGACATTTTTCTCTGACACTGATGAGTTATTCAAATGAGCAGTCCACATCTTTGTTTCCGCTCCTCTCCGTGCTCGCTGATACCCAGGTGTGTTTTTAACTGTCTGCGTTTAGCAGCATAAGGGCCCTCCAAGTGTGTCCACAGCCTAATCCTGGGACCTGTGAATATATCACTTTGCATGACAGATGGGGCTTTGTGGATGGGGTGGTGTTAAGGATCTTGCGATGGGGAGGTTATCTTGAAGTACTGGAGTGGGGCCAGGGTAATCTCAGGGTCATCGTAAGAGAGAGAGGGGGCTGAAGCGTCACAATGAGGAAAGAAGACGTGACAAAACCAAGGCTAGGATGATGCAGTTTGTGCCTCTGAAGATGGAAGAAGGGACTACGAGCCAAGGCATGTGAGTGGCATCGACAAGCAGAAAACGGCAGGGCCGTGGATTCTTCTCTAGGACTCTGGAAGCAACACGGCCCTACTGACACT
Organism: Orycteropus afer afer; assembly: GCF_000298275.1. NCBI lineage: Eukaryota > Metazoa > Chordata > Mammalia > Tubulidentata > Orycteropodidae > Orycteropus > Orycteropus afer. The sequence goes on along the minus strand of NW_006921644.1, from coordinate 764,726 downwards.
TTGATTTTAGCCTCCAGAATTGTGAGGTAATCAATTTTTGTGTTTTTTTAACCCATTACATTTGTGGTAAATTGTTATAGTAAGAAAAAAAAAAAACCTGTTGTTGGGTGCCGTCAAGTCAGTTGTGACTCCTAGTGACCCTGTGTACAACAGAATGAGATCCTTCCTGCACCATCCTCACAATCATTGCCGTGTTTAAGTCCACTGTGTGAACCCATCTTACTAAATGTCTTCCTCTTTGCTGTTGCCCCTCCCCTTCACCAAGCATGATGTCCTCCAGAGACTAGTCTCTCCAGATAACATGTCCAAAGTACTCACCAGCCTTGCTTCTAAGGAGCATCCTGCCTGTACTTCTTCTTCCAAGACAGACTTGCTTGTTCCTCCGACAGCCCATGCTGTCATCTCTGTTCTGTGGCAGCACCATCATTCAGAGGCGTCAGTTCTTTTCAGGCCTTCCTCATACACTGCCCTAACCTCTACAAGAAACCCCTTCTGTCCTAATTGTGGCATTGAGATTTTTCCTTCATCTTCTCTCCTGCCCTCTGGCTTTCAGTAATATTTTCTCTCTAAGGGCAGGATTATTTTCTATAATCTCTAGAAACCTAATTTTGGAAGATTTACCATCACTGTAAGCATGACATTCCACATTTTAATTTGTTATTTTATTTCTTAAATTAGGATTCCTTCCAAATCTTCCTTCTTCTATCAATGGCCCCACTACCTCCTAGTCACCAGGGTCAGGACAAAGAGCCAGGCACATGGCCCTGTCACTTCTGATAACAGCTTTCACTGAGACTCATCTAGAGAGGATCACTGGTGGTGGGCAGAGGGGTAATTGAGAAACAATTATGATAAACTGCTGCAGTGTGGAAAAAGATATTTGCAAGTATTAAATGAGATAGAAAGGTATAATCATCACCTAATAACTCTTAGTATTATTATTTTTCTTTGTGCACACATCCTGGTATGCCTTTAAAATAGATTTCTTAGAGGTGGCCTGTTCTAAATATGCAAATAATATGGACATCTGGAAATTGCCTAGCGATTTGCATTACTCAGTTCCCGGGCATTATTTTATAAAATGCTTCTACGATCATGCCATAATTTTATTGCCTAGATTATGTGAGCAAAATATATTTGTACCTTCCCCAAGGATTTCAGAGATAGATTCTGTGTACTAAAGAATTTTTCTTTCTTTTCTTTAGTAACATTTTAAAATAAATCATTCAAATGAGCTCTGCTGCATAATGTGTTTTTAGCTTTTTATTTTTTCCACAAGCCATGCTTGGATAAATACTTTGAAAAGACTTAAACACTTGCAAAGGCTGCAGAGCAAAACTGGAAAGGGGCATTGGCCATGCTCTTCCACAACTGTGCCAACTTAATTCTGGGGTATCTGATGAGTATTGTTAAAGAACAAATAGTCTCTCAAGCTGTTAATTAGACAACTCATTCCTCTGTTTCTGCACTGATTTTTTTTTTTTTTTTCTTTTTAGTTCAAGGTCATTTTCAAAGTCTTTGTCTACCAACTGCTTATTTTAATCTTGAGTGCATGCTACCGTGATTGTGATTTATTGAACTATGACTAATATTCAGAGCCCCTGAGTGGCTCAGACAGTTAAGTGCTTGGCTACTAACTGAAAAGTCAGCTGTACGAATCCACACAGAGATACCCTGGAAAAAAAGGTCCAGCAATGGTAGTATAGTGCCTAAGGCATCTGACTGCTAACCAGGAGGCTGGTGGTTCAAACCCACTAGTCACTCCTCAGAAGGAGAGTTGGGCAATCTACTTCTGTAGTGATACCACCTTGGAAACCCAAGGAGGGGTCGCTATGAGTCGGGTCGGACTCTCTGGCACATAACAACAACAGTCTACTTCTGAAAGCTCACAGCCATTAAAACCCTGTGGAGCACAGTTCTACTCTGAAATGCACGTAGTAGCCATGAATTGGAATTGACTCAACAGCAACTAGTTTCTGGGTTTGACTGATGTTCCTGACATTGGGTCTGTCTGACAGGAAGCCAGTTTCACTGTGTTGGCCCATAGTAACAGAGCTTATGAGAGACCATTATTCAGTTTTTATGTTCTAACAGCATTAGTCTCTGTTCTTTTCAGTTTTTGTTTTCTTCTTGGCTAATTGATAAAAACTAATAAAATCATTTCTATAATTTTTTTTTTCTGAACAAAGCAAAAGTAGCACAATTCTTAAAGATAAGATCCGCTCAAATTATTTTACTTTCAAGATAGTTTTTTTTTAAAGTTGTTGTTGTTGTTATGTGCCGTCGAGTCGGACCCAACTCATAGCGACCCCTCCTTGGGTTTCTGCAGTAACACTACGGAAGTAGATTGCCCCATCTTCCTTCCGAGGAGTGGCTGGTGGGTTTGAACTGCCAGCCTTCTGGTTAGCAGTCAAGTGCCTTAGCCACTATGCTACCAGAGCTCCCTTTTTTAAAGTACATTTTATTAAAATATAACTTAGGTACAGTGGAATACACAAAAGTAAAGTAACATGGTCAAGATTGCTCTTAATATACTTCTTGCCTTGTAATTTTGTTTCTGAAATTAGATAGCATGGAACCATTCTGACAAGTTTGTAATAAAAATCCTCAGGTAAAGGTGTGAAATATTAGAATAAGAATTTTATAATTAATGGAAATCAGGGCATACTCAAATCTGGACCCAAGTATATTTGTCAGAGCTTTAATTAAATTTGATAGTTATTCTTGTTACTAAGATTCTATATCCTATGTAAATCCTCAGTTATTAAGAAGACAGCATCGGTAACAACATGAGACAAGAATTGGAAGAAAATGTTAGAGTTGTCTGGATGTGTGTTGTTAATGTTAGATGCCCTCGGGTTAGCTGTGACTCGAGGAACCGTAGGTAGCACGGAAAGGAACATTGCCCAGTTTTGCATCTGCATGATCCTTGGTATCTTTCAGTCCGTTGTTGTGAATATTGTATCAATCCATGTCATTGAGGGTGTCCCTTGCTTTTGCTGAGTCTCTACCTTACCAACCATGATATCTGGATGTGAGAAGGCATTTGGCCTGAGCTCACAGAGAAGCTGAGGTCCGGGGTGTGGAATGAATAGCTCCAGCTGGCTTTTTCTTCATGAAGTGTCATTGACCTGCTGGCACCCTGGGCTGAGTAACTGGATCCATGATGCAATGTCCCAGGTAGAGACAGGAGTTTGATATTTATCCAGCTTCCATTATGTGTGAGCTACAGGGAGTCAACACTCAGGTGCCACTGTAGGCAGTTGTCACAAAAATCTGGACTTTAGGTCCCCATTCTAAAGTCCCCAGGATTAATGGGAAAACTAAAGCTCCAGATCTTTCTGATAACATCCCCCGAACTGTGCAGATGATAAGTGCTGAGCTAAGCCCCCAAGGCAGGTGGCTCTCTCCTGTGTGAGCTTTGCACCAGGCCAGGCTTACGGTCCAAGCTCAGTGAGTCTGTTTAACATTGATGTGGACTGTCCATCACTAGTTAACTGCTATCATGTAATTGTAATAATAATAACACAACAATTAAGGCTAACATTTATGGAGCGTTTACTCTGTCTCAAGCACCAAGCTTACCATTTTATAAAAGTGGTTTCATTTAAGTTAAATGCTTTTATTGCTTTGTTTCTCTTTGTTCTCCTCCTCTGGAAAGATAACACCTAATTCCCACCTTCCTCAATAATCCCTCATATCTGATTAGGGGTGGGGTGGGGATTAGAACACATCCATGAAGAAGGAAGTTCAGTTAACTGGGAGGCTACAATGAAATGTTTTCTATGATTTTCTTATAACAACAAACTGTAGAAATCAGATTTGTGTAGTATCATTTCTTCAGTATTTTACAAAAAAAGAGGAAATACTATTGTCAAGCAGCGTTAAGTATTTTCACATGTACTGTGAGTCCTGAACCCAGTGAAATTGAGCACTTTACATCTGTCCACTGTGAGTCTCTTTCTTTGTGGGACTTGTAAGACTATGATGAAGTTGTAGAACATCTCTGACCCTCATTTTCATGTCTATGCAATGACAATTATCCAGTTCCTCCCTCATCATTCCCTTGAAAAAAATCAAACAAGATGATGGATATAAAGTACTTGTCACAGTGAAGATACATGCAAAGGGTAGCAAAATGTTGTGTTCCTTCAAATCTCTATATATTAAGACAATAATTCATTCCATTTTCAGAAAGAAGTTGATAGCAACTGGCTCTTTGGCATGGGAAAGGCTAGGAAGAGAAGGGTTTCATGTGCACAGCAAAGTACACGCTAATCACGGTTATGGCCCATGAGCATCCATCACGGTGCCAGAACTTATAAGGAAGTGGACAAAATTGATTCCAAGACATTTTAATGATGGCGTGTAGGACATAATACATTCAGACCCAGTGTAGATTTGTACCAAACGCTCTTCCAAGAAGAAAGTAATAGATGACAAACTTGTATTGACTCTTATGTTGTCTCTTTGAATCTTTATTCTCCATTTGCAGTCTCTTGAAGATGTTTTATCCAAAGCCATCAGTGACTAGGATAATATACAACAAAATCCGCGATCTTCCTGTAAGGGTAGAAATTTTTTGTTGGATATTTGAACATTTCTTGATGTTTCATACTCAATCCTAAAGAATGAGTTAAAGCTTTTTCATGTTTTCCTAATGTTTACAGTGCTATACTCAGCTGAGCTCTGGTAGCATAGTGCCTAAGGCACTTGACTGCTAACCAGAAGGCTGGCAGTTCAAACCCACCAGCCATTCCTCAGAAGGAAGGTTGGGCAATCTACTTCCCCAGTGATACCGCCTCGGAAACCCAAGGAGGGGTCACTATGAGTTGGGTCCAACTGGACAGCACATAACAACAACAACACTCAGCTGTAGTGATAGGCTGAAGCGTGGCAACAGTTGAGAGGGTGGCGCAAGACTGGGCAGCGCTTCGTTGTGTTGTTTGTAGGATTGCTATGAATCGAAACTGACTCAACAGCACCTAGCACCATAACAACATCCTTAAGACATTATTGTTGTTGTTTTTGTTGTGTGTCAGCAAGTTGATTTTTGACTCTCTGTGACCCTATGGGATGGAGTGGAATTGCCCCGATAGGATTTCCAAGGCTGATCACCACCTCTTTCTCCCACAGAAAGACTGATGGATTCACACTGCTGACCTGTCGGTTAGCAGATGAGCACTTACTCATTGTGCACCAGGGATCCTTAAAACACCATTAAAACTCCATAAAAAAATGTCCCAGTGACTTTAGGGTTCCAGCAAATGGAAGTATAGTGTAATAAACAACATGTTACTATAGATTTTTTGACATCAGATGGGTCTTGATTGAAAGCAAAGAATACCAGAAAAATGTTGACATGTGTTTTGTTGACTATTCCAAGGCCTTTGACTATGTGGATCACAACCAATTATGGGTAAGATTGAATAGAATGGAAATTCCGGAGCACTTACTTGTTCTCATGAGGAAACTATGCATAGACCAAGAAGCTATTGTTTGTAACAGAACAAGGGGATACTGCATGGTTTTAAATCAGGAAAAGCGTACATTAGGGTTGTATCCTTTCACCATACTTATTCAGTCTGTATGGTGAGCAAATAATCGAGAAGCTGGACTATCTGAAGAAGAATGCAACATCAGGATTGGAGGAAGACTCGTTAACAACCTGCAATATACAGAGGACACAACTTTGCTTACTGAAAGTGAAGACGACTTGAAGTACTTACTGAGGAAGATTAAGACTACACTCTGCAGGTATGGATTACACATCAACATAAAGAAAACAAAAATCCTCACAACTGGACCAATAAGCTCCAACACAACAAATGGAGAAAAGATTGAAGTTGTCAAAGATTTCATATTACTTTGATCCACAATCAGCACCCATGGTAACAACAGTCAAGAAATCAGACATCGTATTCCATTGGGCAAATCTGCTGCAAAAGACCTCTTTAAAGTGTTGAAGAGCAAAAATGTCACTTTGAAGACTGAGGTGTCGTAACCCAAGCCATGGTCTTTTCGATCGCCTCCTATGCCTGTGAGAGCTGGACGTGAATAAGGAGGACTGAGGAAGGCCTTGGAATTGTGATGTTGGCGAAAAATACTGAAAACACCACGGACTGCCAGAACGAACCGATCTGTCCTGGGAGGAGGGCAGCCAGAATGCTCCTGGGAAGCGAGAATGGCCAGACTTCCTCTCAGGTACTTTGCTCCTGTTGGCAGAAGGGACCATTCCCTGGAGAAGGTATCATGCTTGGCTCAGCAGAGAAGGGGAAGACGCTCAATGAGATGCATTGCCACTGTGGCTGCAGTGATGGGTTCCAGCTCAGTGAGGACTGGGAGGCTGGCCAGGGCCCGGCTGTGCCTCGTTCTGTGTACACGGGGTTGCGATGAGTCTGAGCGCACCCAGTGGCACCGAACAGCAACAACAACATAGATTGCTTTACCCAAAGGAGGTGAGAGAGAAGAAAACTTTTTAAGAGTAGGAGAGCCGAGCTTCCCGTCATGGCTCCTGACTCAAGAGACATCTTTGTTCCCAGTTCGTCTTCCCGCAGCACAGCGTGATTCCTGCAAAGCTTCTATAATGCTTTCAAAAGCACATTTTTGGCCCAAAAATGCTCGTTGACATTTTCATAGGCATGTGAAAACTAACGTTAGAAAGTTAGAAAATATGAAAGTATGTGTTTCTTTTTACATCTGAAGATTTTGTACATGTCATCAATATCTTGCCCTTATATTTGCTTCCAGAAATACATTCAGGAAGATGTCAATGGTTCTCAGCCAAGGCCGCCTACGGTTTAGCTCTTTGCCAGAGACTTTCTGTCATAATAAAGGGTTCACGCTGTACGCTCGCTTGTCCTTACTCGAGTCTCCAATGTCTACTTATTTGCCAGCTTGTTCTCTTTGTTTGTTTCTTATTCTCCCTCATGGGGAAAATCTCAAATGGAACCACCACAGCAGCTATATGTACAAAGGATAAACAAGGATAAAATCCCAAACCACAAAACCATTGCCCAGTCCTTGGCTAATTTCATCCCAGGAGGGGAAACAAAAGCAAAAAGCTCTCTTTGCGGTAAAATTAAATCTAATGCTAGTATACGGAACAGGAGTTCTCTTACAGATTTGCTTATTTGTCCAGAAGGTTTGCTTTCACATTGATGGAAGGATGCTAGTGAGACCCAAGGGCTACTGAAAAGCACTCTTCACTATGTTGCTGTCAGCCTTATTTCCAAATAGTACACATCTTGATTCTAGACATATGGAGAGCAGCCTTGTGCCATGTTTTTTCTCCTTTCAGTTGTTTGCATTATAATTAGGTGTATATGAGAGTCAAGAAGGGGTTCTAGTGACATAGTAGTTAAAATTTGGGGCTCCTAACCAAAAGGTTGGCAGTTCAAACCCATCAGCCTCTCCATGAGGTTGTCTGCTTTCATAAATACTTACAGACTTGGAAACCCTATGGGGCAGTGCTCCTCTGTCCTGCAGGCTCCCTGTAAGTCGGGATTGACTTGATGGCAGTGGGTTTTGTTGATGTTGTTATTGTTTGTTGAGAGTCAAGAGGATAAGTTATCCACAATCATATTTTGTGTATACAATAAGCTACCTTGGAAGAAGTTAAACAGAATGTGCATTATAATTAAGTAGGTTTTTAGAAATGGAATTTAATGGAAAGTACAAGAAAACAGCTATCTATTGTTAGGTGCTATGAAGTCAATTTTTGACTCACAGGACCCCATGTGGCAGAGTAGAACTGCCCCTAGAGTTCACCGGAGCAGATCACCGGATCTTACTCCTACTGAGCCTCTGGGTGGGTTCCGACTGTTGTTGGCTTTAGCAGCCAACTACTTAACCATTGCCCCATCAGGGCCCCTTGAACACTTAGCAGGTAGCAGTACTTCAGGACCTAGACTAAGGCGTCATCACTGTGCTGCTCAAATGTGCTTTGCTTTACATCAGACAATTTTCCCGTGCAGCCTTATTTAGATTTTTGGAGGATAAAGGATAGCCTAAAAGAAACAGTGTTTAAACATGTGGTGTGACATGATTTTTGATGCATTCAAAGAAATATTCCTGATGTGACGCCAATGAGAGTGAAAGTCAAGAACTTGCTACGTTTCACACGATAGCAGAGTAACGGTAAGCCGCCATTTCTCTTTTCTGTTTTTGTAATTGATTCATGCTTTTTTTTTTCGTATTGCCAAGGTTTTAATCATTCATGATTCCTTAAGGGAAAAAAGGACATTCTGCAAGGGTTCCTTGCTGAGAAATGAAACTACAGTCACAAAACCCTCTGGCTACACTTGTTCCTTTGTGCCTTTTTTAGGTACTCGGGAAACTTTCTCATCCACAATGCTGCTTTACATTCAGCACCACGCCCTGGCGGGTGGCAAATTGGAATGCAAATGGTGAAGTAGGAACATTGTTGTAATAATATGATGAAGCTCCATCGACCCCAAATTGAGAACTCGGCTCTCCCTCACAGCCAGCCTCCCTTTGCTGACTTCCCTCACCACATTCTCTAACGGCTTGCACAAGGAGACATGGTAACTGGAGGACTTCCATGGGTAGTTGGTCTTAAAATTTAGTGCCAGAAAATAGCTGTCTCCTTCAAAGAGCAGGCGTGCTTACCTTAATCAGATAATAAATATCTGAGAGGCCACCTGAAAACAATTTAATAGTAAATCAGAATGGTTATGTTAAACTAGGATTCCCTGTAAGCATTCCCATCTCATCCCATAACATTGTGATCCGCTTCTATTTTTATGGTTTGTCAGTGTAGGAAGGAAATATGTTTTACATATTCTAGCTATTCCTATAGGAGCTCTGGTGGCGTAGGGCCTAAGGCATTTGACTGCTAACCAGAAGGCTGGCAGTTCAAACCCACCAGCCACTCCTCAGAGAAGTAGACATAAATGGAGTTGTGGATCTGTCTTTTGTCATACATCATGGGAAAGCAACCTCAAGCAAGTTCTGTGAAATACATGGCATCAGTTATGACTGTCCATAGGACAAGTTCCATGGGCAAATAAATGTAGGCCAAACAGAGGAACCACATGGGGGAATCCAGTTTGGAGTAACCTAGCAGCCCACTGTTTGGAAATCACATTTTCAAGAACTACTACTGTGATATTTGGCTGAGTTCTAAACTTGAGCCAATTTAGCACTAACTCATCTTCCCTTTTTCACTCTAAGGAGGTGAATAAATATCGAACTGGCTCTTACCCTAGCCAAACTAAGAAAGAGGAACTAGCCAAACTGAGAAAGAGAAAGGGGGAGGTGGGGAAGAGTAGTCTTCACGCATTCCTTCCAAAAAAATAATCCTTGATGCTGATGAAGTCACAGCCTGGTTGGTATGTTTGAAGTTTTGGCCTATTTGCCTCTAAGGGTCAAGGGTTATGTTCGACCCATGTGTACAGCGTACACAGCACCAAGTGAGTGAACGCATTCTGTGCTGGTGCGCACGCAGCACCGCGTGAGTGAACGTGGCCAGTGCTGGTGCTGCGCTCCTTTCCCAGTTGCCTGATCCGTGTCTTGGGTGTCGCTGAGAGTTGAGGTCGGGAAGCAGCTATGACAGCACTTGTGCTTGTGAAGGAGTCATTTCACGTGTGTGTTTGCCAGTGGCCTGTGCTTGTTGTCACAGGAGAAGTATGAACGTCACTGGTCTGTGTCCGTATCTGCCGTGCTTCCAGGGTAAGAGCTCTCTGCAGCCAGTCACATCTTCACTTCGTGACTGTCCCTTTGGATCCTGCTGCGTGGGACTTTGCTGCTTCCTTCCTAGTTGCCCTCCGCAGAGAGCTGGGCTTCTAAAGCAGAGCCTCCTAAGCTCCCCAAAGCAGAAGCCAGCACCCCGTGAGGAACTGGGTGCCTCTGAGCACATTTCTAGTGGACCAAGGTGTGATGGAGGGCGTACAAGGCAAAACGTCCCAATGTGGTCGTGAGGCTTAATTCGCTTGTTCACACTGTGGCTACCCTGTCGCTTTTCTCTCAACCCTCTAAGCTCAAAGTGACGTCATTGCTCTTTGCAACCCTTCCTTCCCCTCCCCATATGTCCCACCAAGAAGTAGCAAAGCGTGTCCCAAATCTTCCCTTTTATTGCAAACCCATCAGTCTCGGTCTGCTCATTATCATCAGATGAGTAGAGGACTGTTCTGGCCTCCCAGGGATGGGAGGACTTCAGAGTTTTTATGAACTTTGGGATAGTTGAAAGTTGCTTATTTATTGATTTGACATACTACACTACATACATACTGTGACACCTGAGAAACCACACTTGTGGCCATTGGGTCAATTCTGACTTGTAACAAAGCTGTGGGACAGTCAAACTGCCCCATGGGGTTTCCAAGGCTATCATCTTAAAGCAGATAGCACATCTTTCTCCTGCAAAACCAGGTGCGGATTTGAACCACACACCTTTCACTTTGCAGCCAAGCACTTAATCACTGCACCGCCAGGGCTCCTTACACGTATTGTGCTAGGGATAAAATGAAGAGACAAGACACGAACCCTAGATTCAAAGAGTAGCTAATTGATAGCCTTAATATACTTTTTGTTGTCGCTCAGTCTATTCCAACTCCAATGTATTACACGGAAGAATTGCCCCGTCGGGTTTTCTAGGCTGTAATCTTAATGGAAGCAGGTTGCCAGCCTTTTCTACCATGGAACTGCTGAGTGGATTTGAACCACCAGCCTTTAGTTTAGCTTGTTGTTGTGTGTCATTGAGTTGATTTAGACCCACAGAGACCTTGTGTGACAAAGTATTATCCCATAGGGTTTTCTAAGCTGTAATCTTTAGGGGAGGAAATCACCAGCCATTTTCTATCAGAGTACTGTTTAGTGGGGACGTCACGGCAAGGTGGGCGCAACAAAGACCTCATAGTAGTACTGTGGGTTATTGCAAGGAATAAACATTTTATCTCTCACTCATAGTGACCCAATATGTATCAAAATAGAACCATGCTCTGTAGGGTTTTCAACGGCTGATTCTTTGGAAGTAGGTTGCCCTTAAATGTTGCTAGTTGCTCTTTCTGTGCTTTCAAGTCTGTCTGAAATCTCAGGTTGCGTTAGCTAGCAAATCCAAAGGAATGCTGAACTAGGACTTGAGCTCCTCGCTGTTTGGAGGAGTAGCATTAGGGAGGTTCTCGGTCATTCCCTGTGTCTTCTGTGGTGATGTGGATGGTGACCTTGATCACTGCTGCTGACCACAACTCTGGAACAGCCATTAGGGTAACAGTGCCCTCTGAAGTCATTAGTGAGCCCCACCCTTACGTTCTTTCACTACAGGGATAGATTTAAAATCAATTAAACATTAGTTTTCTTCTTCTTCTTCTTCTTCTTTCTTAAGTCAGTGAAGTGGCTTGTCTATGGCTATCCCATTTGAATTAGAAGAAACTGTCACAATCCAGTAGATTCATGTGTTCATGGTCTCCTTTTAAATTTGCTGAAATGAAATTAGATTAAGTCAAACTATATCATGGCTTTACCCGAGAAAATTCGACTTTCAGTTGTTTGCCTGATTCTCAGAAGTTTGCTGGGGCTCCAGAGAGTTGATCTGTGCATATGGCTTCTCTTTATCACTCCCTGAACTGCCATTTGGATTTCCATTTTAAATTATCTAGGGTGGAGAGATCCCGTTATTTCTGCTCTACCACTTCTTGGAGATGTGAAATAGCTCTCATCACAGCTCCAAAAATAGAGCAGCAAAAAAAAAAAAAAAAAACCGGATGAGACCAGGGGCATTTTGAAATTAGTGAGAAAAATGAAATGGCTGATTCAGTTCTTAAAATAATGAGGCTCATTTACAGTGTTTCCTGCGAGATTGGGGTCTGTTCACTCAGAAGTAGCTTTATCTCACCATTTACTGTTTCTTTTCCTTAAAATGTATAAATGCACACAAAGTTTTGTTGTATTTCTTTTACTCTATCAGATTAGTATTAACTTGTTGTTAGTCAGCTTTTGGTTGAAGACATCAGATTTTTTTTTTTTTTTCAGATGATTTTTTATCAACAAATATTTGTTGTATATTTTTGGTCAAAGCAATCACCTCAATTTTTTTTAGTTAAAATGTGGTTAAAATAAATAATAAAATCAATATTAGATCTTTAAAATAAACTGCCCTACACTCCATGTATATCCTAAATATAACTCCAAAAGGCGTAGAATTGTTAAAACACGTGAACACAGATATATGTTTAGTTAGATAAAGTTCCAAAGAACTAAACCAGTTGCCTTTGAGTTGGTTAGAACTCATGGCGATCCCATGCATCTCAGAGTAGAGCTGTGCACTTGTCTTAGGGTTTTTGGTGGCTGATGTTTCTGGAAGTACACCGCCAGATGTTTTCTCCCCAGGTTCCCCTGGGTGGAATCCAACCTCCGACCTTAAGGCTGGCAGCTGAGAGCATTAACCATGTGCGCCATCTGGGGACTTCCGTACAAAGGTGGCCGTTTGGAAAAGGCAGCTTCTGTGTTGGAATCAGGTCTGGGGAGCTGGTGTCAGAAGTTACCGAATAGGTCTCATCTCTTCCCGGACTTGGCCCTCAGCAATTCAACATCCAGCAGACCAATGGGAAGAGCAGAAGGAGAATGCTGATGAGGAGAACGAACAGAGACATGTGTGTGGTCCTGCATGTGTGCTGTCATGTTGGAATCATGAGGACTAAATAAATAAAAGCCCCTGGATACAAGAAAGAGAATTCTTTTAACTTGCCCCATCTCACTTGGCATAGTGCCTCAGGCACTTGACTGCTAACCAGAAAGCTGGTGCTTCAAACCCACCAGCCACCCCTCGGAAGGAAGACTGGGCAATCTACTTCCATAGAGATAGCACCTCGGAAACCCAAGGAAGGGTCACTGTGAGTCCAGTCGACTCAAGGACGGTGACTTACTGTATGCAGCAGGATGTTCTGTTCACTTTGTGAGTCTTGGCAGTCAGTCAGTACATTATTTGGAAATAGAATGATGTTAAAATAATTGAATAAATATCTTCAGACCTCCAGAAACCTGAAATCTGGTTTTCAGGCAGACGCCAAGAAGACTCAGTTGACATATGAGACGAGGTTGGAGGATGTGTTGACAACTGAAACTGTTTTCTTTGCACCAATGTTCTTGGTGCAGACCTTCAGGCCTCTGTCCAGCAGTGGGCCATTGCCCTTTGCCTCATATTGGAGAAGCCACCACTTAGGGTCCCTGCGATCAGCCCCTTGGGAATTCCCACCATTGGGAACCCAGCCATTGCCCCTCTCAGGTGGGAACTTTAAAAAGTAAGTAGTCAATCCCAGACCTGCACAGTTGTTTAACCCCACTCTGATCGCAGAAAAGGCAGCTGGCCACAGTTCCTTCCTGCTCACAGCCCTCACCCTCGCCCTCGCCCTTCCTGGGTCTTGCCGCCATTGTGGCCCTCCGTGGCATACTATGCAACTGTCTGGAAACTGTGTATAATAAATTGAGTTACTTTGCATGATCTCTTTGACTTACCATCTCACAAATTTGTTAGGGGGTGAGAGAGCTCTAACAAATTTGTGTCATAGAAAAGGGGGTTAGGAGAGGGTTTTTGCATTTCAATTGAGCATAGTTGGCCTGGAAGTCAGTCAAAGGCAAGAATCTGGTACCTTCTTTTGACGTAACCTTCCCATGTTATTCTCATGAGGTGCCCACCTCCCCACACGCTGCAGTTGCCTGTTTGATCTAAGACTGTGTCAGGAAGATGGCTGAGTTTGAGTGGTTTTGGAAAAAGGAAACTTGCTTTTAAGGCTTGTACTTCTAGACTCTGCCAAACTAGTGCTACCATTATTTGTCTTACTAATTTTAAATGCAGTGTAACTTCTGGGTAAGCAGGAAGTTTCTCCGTGTGCTCCGTTTGAACATTAAGTAAAGACAGGTAGACAGGTGTGTGTGTGTGTGTGTGTGTTAGAGAGTATGAGTGTGTGGGTGTGTGTGTAAGAGAACATGCTTTTCCTAGAAGGAGAAGTATAAGCTCTTGAAAGCCAAGTAACTACACAGAGGTCCAAGGGGCTGGAGCCATTTCCTAGAGAAGGATTAAAAGAATAGATGCATTCTGTAAACTTTCTTCTTATATTTATTTTGATACAAGAGATAATATACTGTTAATATTTTTATTTACACTATTTGCCACTCAGTTGTATGAATAAGAGGGTTACAGGTGCTCTGGTGGCATAGTGCCTAAGGCATCTGACTGCTAACCAGAAGGTTGGTGATTCAAACCCACCAGCCACTCTTCAGAAGGAAGATTGGGCAATCTACTTCCATGAAGATTTACCACCTCGGGAACTCAATGGGGGTCACTGTGAGTTGGAATCAACTTGAGGGCAGTGAGTTTGGTTTTTAGACCTATTTGAATCAGGAAATTGTGTAACAAAAAGACACCCAGCAAGCATACCCAGCAAGCAGGCCACCATTCAATGCATCTGCAGGAAAACATAGGGGATGTGCTCGGGAGCTGCCCTCTGACCACCATCCTTCAACTGTCCAACCTTGACAAAGCATTGGTATCTATTGGTAACACTGAGTTTGCATCGAATACACATCTGATAACAAATACCCGCCCCATGACATTTCAAACCTAAAATCAGAAAAGATTTCTGACTTCCACTCTCCAGTGTTTTTCACAGCCAACGGGGATCGTATCTACCTGTCTACCCATCTGTTTCCATAGAGTCACTTCAAGGAATACTTTCCCGAAAACACATTTGAGTTCTCTGAATAATGTTCAGATGCATGTTAGGGAATGTAGTTGTATTATGCTCTAAAAATAGCTCAAATGTTTTATCTGACCTAATTGATTTTGTGCTTCCAAACCGAAACCAAACTCACTGCCATCAAGTCGGATCTGACTCACAGAGACCCATGCTTGCGTTTCTGAGGTGGTATCACTACGGAAGTAGATTGCCCAACCTTCCTTCTGAGGAGTTGCCGGTGGGTTTGAACGTCCAGCCTTCTGGTTAGCAGTCAAATATCTTAGGCACTACGCCACAGAGCTCCTATTTTGTGCTTATGGTAACAATAACAAAATAATTTTGAATAACCACATCCAGTGCTGTTTTACTATTTTTTTTCTTGAAAGCTATACATCTTAATGTTTTTTGTGGCACTTAGAAAGTTGTATTTATTAGAAAAGTTTTTCTTAGATAATTTATAGATATTTATTTCACAGTACTGTGGAGCAAATGATATAATAAGTACCCTTAATTACTTTAAAACTGAGTCTGGGATCCCACCTGCCAATATTCTTTAGAAATAAAATCTCAGGTATATTTTGAGGCCCTCTCTCTCACACAAAGATCTCACAGGTTTTCTGTGGGCTTTCCTGGGAGAAAATGTGTGATGGGCTTGCTATTAGTCCATGGTTATGACTATGACATCACTGATTTGGGGGCCAGAGGATGGAGATTGCGCTCAATTCTCACTCTGTCATTTCCAGCCACCCTAGAAACCTAGGCAAATCGTACAGATTAACTACAAATGGAAATGCCAAGTGGTATTAGCCCAACTAATACATTGCTAAAATATTTACCTTAATGAGGAATACATGATATTTACAGAGGTAGCTTTTACCTTCGCTGTGTGTGTTTATCACAGCTCTCAAAAAGGTGCTGACGAGAGAAAGATACATGGAGGGTTGAACCTCTCCACAGGCCCCCTTTTATTGTACTCCAAATATACGAATCCATGGGTAAAGTCAAGAACAGTCGTCATTGGGTCCCTAAAGTGTGATGGAAAAACAATACGGGGAAGCACTGTCGGGCCTTCTCTAACTTCGCGGGAGGAGAGAATCAGGATTAGCATGAACAGACAGAGGCTGATTCTTACGAGGTGAAGGTCAGACCTGCCTCCACTCTCCAGCCTTTCCAGTTTCGACACCCAACAGACCCTGCCATGGCATTCTCCATTTCTCTGTGGGGTCTGGTAATCTGTTGCAATAGCCCCACATCTTACAGACAACACTCATGATTATGGGGTTTATTAGGGAAGATCAGGAATGTTCAGGATACAGTTCTTCAGTAAGGACAGCCTCCTCTCAGCTGTGCCCAAACGCAGGTCTCCCTCTGACCGTCAGCCTTTCTGCATGGTCTGTGCCCTGCTTAGGCAAATGTTACAGAGCTCTTTTGGCTCTGCCGATAATTGCCTGGAGGCACCCTGGTCCACCAGTAAGCCTCAACCGGGAGGCGCCCGGCATTCTCACTCAGTGGGTCAGCAAGCCCAGCTCCGTGGATGAATACCCGGAGACGCCCCCTCTGCCAGGAAGCCTCCTGCCTGAAGGCGCTCAGCTGTGGCGCTCTGTGGCCCACCCACTGCTCTGTCTTGTGCTGGGCTCCCTTCTGCTGCCCCTGCTGCTGCTGCTGCTGTTGCTCTGAGGAGAAGGAAATGCTGAAGTGACTCTCATGTGAGTTGGGACAAAAAGAGAATCTCACGCTAGTTATGCCATCAAGCTATAGAATTAGACGCACCAAGTTTCAAATCCAAGATCCTGCACTTTGACACCAAGTGATTTTGGATAAATAATTGGACTAATTAAGTCTCGGGTACCTTACCTGAAAAAGTGAGTAAATGTACTTGTTTATAGAATGATAAAAAAGGATTGTGGAGTCCCTGGATGGTGCAAACACTTAAGATGCTCACTGCTAACCTAAAGGCTGGCAGTTCAAGTCCACCTACAGGCTTCTTGGAAGAAAGACCTGGGTATCTACTTCTGAAAAATCAGCCACTAGAAACCTCCATATGGAGCCCAGTTCCCCTCTGACAGCCATGGTGTTGCCATGAGTCAGAATCAACTTTGACAGCAAGTGGTTTGGGTTTTTCTTTATTATTATTATTGTGATTTGGGTGAAGATTTACAGAGAAGATTCACTTTCCATACAGCAGTTTACATAGACTTTGTCTCATGACATTGACCACAGTTTAACACAAGGCAACAGCTCCTCTCCCACCTCTTGGTTACCTCTTCCCAGTGTCCATCCTTCCATGGACTCCTGCCCCATAGTTACCTCTTCCCAGTGTCCATCCCTCCATGGACTCCTGCCCCCTGAGCTGTCTCCCTGTGCATAGGCAGCCCTTCTTTCTCAATGAT
>NW_006921644.1:729261-743959 GCF_000298275.1 Orycteropus afer afer | reverse complement strand
TTAAGTCCTACCAGCACTCGGGAATCTCCAAGCTGTCTGTGCTGTCAGGATCGCTGCCAGACCGCAGCTCCGTATGTCTCCTTTTTTGGTATTTTCATACAAATTCTTTTGCTAGTTGGGGTTTAGTCAACTTCTATATCCTTCCCTTCAAGGATCAGGGGGCCAGGATTATCTTGTGTGTCTGTGTTAATTGGTTTCCCTTTTCTTTGTTGAAGAGGGTCTGTGCAGTCCTTCTGCCTAGTCCGCCATCTTGCTAGAACTCCCTCTGGGTTTTTTTTTTTTGGTTATAAAGATTAAACTAGGTAAGGTAATGCATTTAGCCTAGTGCCAGGTACATAGTAAGTTCTGATTTACCGTATTTGGTCTACTGGAAATATTATATTGATACTCAGTTGAATTAAGAGTCATCTGTATATTGTAATGATTTGTTGAGTAAGTAAAATTATGTAATTTTCTATAGGGCTTTAGAGACTGTTGAGATAAATGAGTTTTGTTGAATGATTTTAATAAAACATAGAATTTATAGATATGCTATCAATGTACATATTTGCTTTTCAGAATATAGTAAACCTGGAAAGAAGTGTTACATTTATGTCTTAAAAATGTGTGTGTTTTATATATAAGAAGAATGGTAAGCGGGATGGGAAGAGAAATACATAAGAACTATAATAAAGAAAACATGTACCTCATTTTGTTTTCTTTTTCAACATCAAGGTGAAAGGGGATATTATTAATCTCATTAATTACCTCCTGCCAAAGATGATTTATTACCCTATATTCACTTATCATGCTCTCGGACTTTGTATAACATTCCTAAATATAAAGTAAATAACCTGTCAATTTTTCTTATGTTGTTTCCCCTGCAATGGGAAACTTAACAGTCTCTCCACTAATGTAAAGTTTTTGTATTTTGTAAGGAACTTTAAAAAAAAAAAAAAACCTGAAAGATATCCTTGTTTTTCATTTTCATTCTAAGAAAACTGCCTCCCAAATCCCCTAACAGAGTTTAGCACCCAGTGGGATTACTCTTTAATCAGAAAATTTAGATTCCAGATACTTAGACAAAAATATTATAGCAGAAATTAATTAGGGCCTTTTTAATCTTTAAGGAACTTTGGTGGTAAAGTGGTTAAGCATTCTGCTGCTAACCAAAAGATCAGCAGTTCAAACCCACTGGCTATTCTGTGGGAGAAAAATTAGGCAGTCTGCTTCCATAAAGATTTACAGTCTTGGAAACTATATGAGACAGTTCTGCTGTGTCCTATAGGGCTGCTGTAAGTTGGCACCAACTTGGTGGCAGTGGGCTTGGTCTTTTGGTTTTTATTGATTCTTAGATGATATTACTGATGAAAATCAAAGACCACAGCCTTCAATATGGATTACAACTCAAAGAGAAAGCTGGAATCCTCACAACTGGACCAATAAACAACATCATGGTAAATAGAGAAAAGATGGAAGTTGTCAAGGATTTCATTTTACTTGGATCCACCATCAGTGTCCATGGAGGCAGTAATCAAGAAATCAAATAACATATTGCGCTGGATAAATCTGTTGCAACAGATCTCCTTAAAGTGTTAAAGAGCAAAGATATTACTCTGAAGATTAAGGTACTCCTGACCTACCCAAGCCATGGTATTTTCAGTAACCTGATATGCATGTGAAAGCTGAACAAATAATAAGGAAGGCCAAAGAAGTGATACATTTGAATTGTGGTGTTCGTGAAGAATATTGAATATACCTTGCACTGGCAAAGAACAAACACATCTGTTTTGGAAGTAGTATAGACACAATTCTCCTTAGAAGCAAGTCTGCTGAGACTTTGACTCATGTAATTGAGACACGCTACCAAGAGTAACCCTGGAAAAAGGACATCCCACTCGGTAAAGTAGAAGGTCATTGATAAAGATGCAGACCCTCAGTGAGATGGATCGACACAGTGGCTGCCAACAGTGGGCTCAGACATGGCAGTGACTGTGAGGACAGTGCAAGACTGGGCACTCTTTTGTTCTGTAGTGCATGGGGTCACTATGAGGCAGAACTGACTCAATGGCAGCTAACAAGTATGCTGGGAAATCATTTCCTTGCTTCCAGCCTGCCCACTCATAATTTCCTTTTATCCATTCATGGTCGTGGCTTTTTTTTTTTTTTCTTGAAAAATAAAAAGGCCAGAGAAATGCATAAGACACTCACATTTAATTGATATTGAATTGATGATTTCTATTAGAATTCATTGAAAAGGAATTTATAAATTAAAAATGATTGGGATCAGAAATAAGTGTTGGCAAGGATCTAAGGAAAGAGGAAACTTCATATACATCGCTGATGGGAATTAAAATAGTATAGACACTTTAGAAATCTGGCAATTTCTTATAAAGTTAAACAGAGATGTACTCCACAACCTTAGGAATTCCCCTCCCAAGAGTCTACCTACCCAAGAAAAAAGGAGAATGTATGTTTATTCAAAGAATTGAACATAAATGTTTATAGCAGCATTATTCATAATAGCCAAAATGTAGAAATGGTGCAAATGCCCACCAAATGAGTGGACAAACAAATATGGTATGCTTATAAAAAGAATACTATTCAACAGTGAAAAGGAGTGAAGTACTGAGAAATGATACAGTATAAATGGAGCTCTGGTAGCATAGTGTCTAAGGCACTTGACTGCTAACCAGAAGGCTGGCAGTTCACACCCACTAGCGCCACTCTTCGGAAGGAAGGTTGGGCAGTCCTACTTCTGTAGTGATACTGCCTGGGAAACCCAAGGAGGGGTTGCTATGAGTCGGGGCTGACTCGACAGCAAATAACAACAACAACAAAGACATCATGGTAAATAAAAGAAGAAAGATGTAAAAGTCCACATAGTCAGGTGAAGTGGATAATTCCAGAAATATTTTTGAGCTATACCAATACATTGACAACGAAAAGAAGAAGACTGGGAAGAATTGACACGTTTAAATTGTGGTGCTGGTGAAGAATATTGAATATACCATGAACAGCCAGAAGAACACATCTGTCTTAGAGAAAGTACAGCCAGAATGCTCCTTCGAAGTGAGAATTGCCAGCCATTGTCCCACTTACTTTGCACCCATCATCAGGAGGGACTAATCACTGGAGAGAAGACATCAGTCTGATAAAGCAAGAGGTCAAGATAATAGGAGACCTTCTGTGATGTGGGTTGACACAGTGGTTGCAGCAATAGGCTCACCCATAGAAACTATTGCAAGGTTGGCTCAGCTCTGGGCAACATTTAATTTTCTAATACAGAAGACTGCTGTGAGTCGAAGCCCACTCAATGGCACCTAACAACAAAAACAGACCAGTGTGCTGCATGGAGTAGATGACAAAAGGCAAGCGTTTGTTTATAATTTCTAAGATTTAGCCACAGTGAGAAGGTACTTGCTGAGCCCAGGGAAGAAGCCTGGGAGAGGTACATTTTGGAGCTGAAAGTTGAGATACTCAACAAAGCTCCAGGTGAAAAGTAATGTAAGTAGTTTAATGTAAGTAATGTAAGAGTCTTGAAGTTTGGGGAGTTGTCAGGGCTTGAGGTATATAGATGACAGTTAATTCTTGTAGGGAGAGAGTCTGGATAGACGGGACTGAACGAAAACCCAAGGTTAGAATAAAGGGTTTTATAGATCATGAGAAGAGAAGATGGCAGTGAAGGAGAGTGAGAAAAAGTGGTTAGTGAGGCCGAATCAGGGGCTCTCGGTGCATGAAGCAAAGAGAAGTTGTTTTAATGGAATAGAACAGGACAAATACAACTAGAAAAACAGCAGAATACTGCTGCATTTATTTTAATTGATTAATGCATATTTAATTGTTTCTTACTGGTAAATATATTCCACTAATTAAGCTTTGCATTTTTACTTCTTTAAATTTAACATAAGCATTCTCTCTGCATCCATAATGATGGTGCCATAAAGTTTATCTTCAGGAAATTAATTAAAGAGTGAGAAATGTGGAAATAGATCCATTTCCAGATAAAGAGCCCCTGTTTTAGAAATAAATCATCATATCCAGTCATTATTACTGCAATTATGACTGATATTATTTGGAAAAATTCAAATAGCTTTATTAAAAAATTCTCACTGGTCTAAAGCTTTTGACAAATTATCAGTTCCCTTATTTACATAATATATTCAAGACAATGTGTGAATGTGGCATTGAAGAGGTTGTTGTAGAGGGCAGTGAGCAGGCGAGAATCTCATGCATTGTAAAGTCTTTCATGGAAGCAATTTTATTTTGAATGTTCATTAATTTAAATTTTTATTAAACTTTTTCTACAATTAAAAAAAAAATTTTAATCTTTCCAAAGCATGATTTTATCTTATCTACTGTCTAAATATGTAAACAAACTATTATCATGGGCCAAAAAGATAGTAATAAATAAATAAATACACTCAGTAGGAAGAATTTGGTATTTCCTTTTGTTTGACTTGTTCTGTTTCCCCGGCTTAGAATGGCTGAACTTTCTCAGAATCAAGCAAGCTTATCATGGATCAAGAGGCTTTCTGATGTCCAGTCCACACTTAACCTTCTGTTGAGCTCTTCAGGAGTTGTTCACCTAGTTTCCCAATGAAAAATCCATTTGAAGATGTTATCCTTCTCAGTTTGAATCCCTTGAGCTGAAAAATCACCATTAACCAACTGGGATGAAGCAAAAGGTATAATAAATATTCACCAACTCACCTTAATTGTTCTCATTGCCATCGAGCAATATACTCACTTATCATAATGTATATGTTAGAGAGTCAGTGAATAGTCACAATTGGAAATAAAGGGAAAAGAGACTTGAAAAAGGGGAAGAAGAAATTATAAGCCACATGATGAAAGTAATCAGTGTCACCAAACTGTGCATGTAAAAACAAGTGTTGAAATAGCAAATTTTTTGTTGCTTGCTGAAAGTGAAGATGACTTGAAGCACTTACTGATGAAGATTAAAGACTACATTCTGCAATATCAATTATACTTCAGTA
This sequence comes from Orycteropus afer afer, assembly GCF_000298275.1. Taxonomy (NCBI): domain Eukaryota; kingdom Metazoa; phylum Chordata; class Mammalia; order Tubulidentata; family Orycteropodidae; genus Orycteropus; species Orycteropus afer. The sequence goes on along the minus strand of NW_006921644.1, from coordinate 738,980 downwards.
TAAAATGAAAATCCTCACAACTGGACCAATAAGCAGCATCACAATAAACAGAAAATATTGAAGTTGTCAAATATTTCACTTTACCTGGATCTATAATCAACACCCATGGAAGCAGCAGTCAAGAAATCAGTTGTCATGTTGTGCTGGGCAAATCTGCTGCAAAAGTCCTCTTCAAAGTATTGAAAAGCAAAGACATCACTTGGAGGACTAAGGTGTACCTAATCCAAGTCTCATACACATGTGAAAGCTAGGCAGTGAATAAGGAAGACTGGAGAGGAGTTGATGCCCTTGAATTATGGGGTCGGCAAAGAAAGCCGAAAATACTGTGGACTACCAGAAGAATGAACAAATCTGTCCTGGAAAAAGTACAGCTACAATGCTCCTTGGAAGTTAGAATGGCCAGACTTCGTCTCACCTACTTTGTTCATGTTGTCAGAAGGGACTATTCCCTGGAGAAGGATATCATGCTTGGTAAAGTAGGGGGTCAGTGAAAATGGGGAAGCCCCTCAACATGATGGATTGACACAGTGGCTTGCAACAGTGGGCTCAAGTATAGTAAGGATTGTGGGGATGGCACACAGACTGCCTATGTTTTGTTCTGTTCTACACGGGCTCACTGTGAGTCAAAGCCATCTTGACAGCACCTGACAACTATATATATGTGTATGTGTGTATGTATGTATATGTGTGTGTATATATATATATATATATATATATATATATACACACACACATACACACATGTATATATATATATATATACATGTGTGTGTGTGTGTGTATAGTTGTTGTTATGTGCTGTTGTGTTGGACCTGACTCATAGCAACCCCACCTTGGGTTTCCAAGGCAGTATCACTATGGAAGTAGATTGCCCAACCTTCCTTCTGAGGAGTGGCTGGTGGGTTTGAACCTCCAGCCTTCTGGTTAGCAGTCAAGTGCCTTAGGTACTATGCTACCAGAGCTCCTATATATAGACTCTGGTGGTGTAGTGGTTAAGGTACTTGACTACTAACTGGAAAGTCAGCAGTTCAAACCCAGCAGCTGCTCCGCAGAAGGAAGATGGTGCTGCTCCGCAGAAGGAAGATGGTGCAATCTACTTCCATAAAAGTTTACAGCCTCAGAAACCCAATGGTGATTGCTATGAGTCAGAAACGACTCAATGGCGTGAGTGATGTTGACATAACGTACCCCCTGAGATAATGCAATGAGAAGGGTACCTCTTGTCTGCAATTTCCTTCCCAAATCCCAGGTCTAATCATGAGAAAAGAGCAGACAAACCTGAATAAATGGACATTCTACAAAACACTTGACAGTACTCTTCAAAATTTTCAAGGTCATGAAAAAGAAGAAAAGTCTGAAAAACTGTCGTAATGAAAAGGGCAAATTGTCATGTGGTCTCCTGGGTGGTACACTGGAACAGAAAAGGCCATTCATTTTTAAAATGGTGAAATCCAGTAAGACTATATTGTGATGGAGAATAGGCGTATTGATTTCCTGGGAGAGGCGACTCTCATGAGCTGAGGGTAATTCCCACAATTGGGGCAGGAGGAGAGGTAAGGATGAGGCCTGAGTATCCAAGACTCAGAGCAGTTGAGGTGGTTGTACTGTGGACCTAGAAGGGCACCAACTATACTTTGGCAAATGCCATGAACAAAAAGAAGCTAAAAACAAAAGGCACAACAGGGGAGAAAACAAAAATGAATTGCACATGAATTAAAATAGAGAAGATATTTTAGGCAAATGACTGACAATTAATTCATTGTGATATCCAAAAAGAGAGACAGCATTTACTCGCGGTTCAATGAGCCATGATAAATTTCATGAGGTTTCATTTATATTTACACTTGTAGGACGTGGATGGCATATGACACTGTTTCTAAACCAATAACTGGAATGAAAAATCAGAGACAGGAGATAGAAACGGCAGTTTTACAAACAGTTCCGTTTTCTGATTGCAAATACTGTACCAAGTTTAGGCCACAGACAACCTTGAGAGAATTGTTTTGTAATTTTTATAGTCATCTCAGTGGGTCAGTCACTAAAAGGACCATTGACAATCACCTGATTAAGTGGAAATGTTCAGCTCTCTGGACACTAAGCATTTGTAACATGGAGGGAAATATTAAAGTGACAGTAGAAATGTGCATAGCTTGAGTATAGGGTGAGAATTTGGGTGATGAATTATTTTAAGGCTAAAGTTATGGTACTTGCCGAAAGTCACCCAACTAAATTGCAGACGTGGTTTTTTGGCCATGCAGTGGGCTTCATTAGATGGCTTGTATGAACTGTGTTGAAGCAGCTAGGGTTTTGTGAGGGACTGTAAAGGACAGGGCAGAGCTGGCTTTGCGTAACAGCTGGATAAATGCTTTGGCCTATGGCATGTTGGCAGATTGGAGACTGTGCAAATTCAAGCTGAGGCCTTGAGAGGCCTTGTGTAGTTCGACTTATCTTATTGTGCATCGGCCTTTGCCATGAGAGGAGGAACATGTCCCAGTTATCTTCATCCAAGCAAGATGAGAGTCATGTAGAGCGGAAGTGCTCCCTGAGCCGAGCCTTGATCAGCCAAATGCCAGCTGGCCTGCAGATGATGAAAATACAGGTGATTTCTCTATGCCTCTGAGATTTGGTGGGCATGTATCATACAGCAAACACCAGCCAAGTGGGTTGATTGTGTCCATGTTCCTGCTCCAAGCTGGTCTCTTGCTGTGAATCTAAATTGCCTTTGTCTTTTCATCTTTCAACCTTGTCTCTACTTAATTGGCAGTGGCATCAATGGAAGTCTGACCGTCTCTGGCCATATCTCTTCCACCATCTTTCCTGACTTCCACCATCTTTCCTGAATGATTGGGCCTAGACTAATCTCACAACTAAATATGGTGGCTATTTTCCCAGAGCAAATAAAATCTGTAGGCCTATACTGATTTAAAAAAAGAAAAAAAAAATCAGTTGCAAAGTGAGGAATTGAACTAATTATTCAATTAATATGATGCTAAAAATATTTCTTCTGCTCTTTACATGGCAACAGGCAACAGAGTATCTAGTTTGTTTGCATAGGACATGTTGGTAGAGTTCTAATGCCTAGCATCTCACTGGTAACTGTAGTAAATGTTCACATGGCTGTTATCACTCCGGGGGTGGGAGGTGGAACCCTTTGTCATCGGGTCAGTTCTAACTCATAGTGACCCTATAGGACAGAGTGGAAACCATAGCGTTTCCAATGCTGTAATCTTTACAGAAGCAGACTGCCACATCTTTCTCTTGTGGAGTGGCTAGTGGGTTTGAACTGCTGCCAAGTGCTTTAACCACTGTACCACCAGGGCTCCTTATTACCCTCAGGAGAGACCCAAAATTCAAAGAGGTTATGGTACTTGCTGAAAGTCACCCAGCTAAATTGCAGACCCGAGGCTGTCTGGTGGCAAGTCCATTTTTTCTGTACTAGTGGGTCTAACTTGATTATGATACCATAATGATTCTAATCTATTGAAATCTTTAGTATATCAGTTTGCTTAATTCTTACAATAGTATGAGATAGATAAGACATGAAATACTAACCTTTGTTTTTTCTAAAATGATGTCTATGTAAATAATTTATCATAATACCTACCCATTGCAGTTGAGTTGATTCCAACTCACAGTGACCCTTTAGGACAGAGCCGATGAAGCCTGGTTGCTAATCACCAGCAATTACTAAGGGTTATCCCTCCTCACTATTGTCATAAATATTAATGTTACAAACGGAAATAAAATACGTGAGAAGGAACTGGCTTTCCCTAGCCATTTACTTTGGTTGTCACCACAGGGGACATGGAGTCCTAACAATGTGATAAACGCTTTCTGAACATCTAATGTGGAGACTTCACTTTAGAGGGAGCTGTTTTTGTTTGTGAATTCCTGGGTGGTACGAGCGGTTAATGCACTCGGTTGTTAACCGAAAGGTTGGAGGTTCCGAGTCCACCCAGAGGCACTTTGGAAGACAGACTTGCTGATCTACTTCTAAAAATTCAGCTGCTGAAAACCATGTGGAGCCCAGTTCTCCCCTGACACAGATGAGGTCCACATGTGTTGGAATCAACGGCAACCAGTTTTTAATTTCTGCTCATAAAATATTTAGTACGTCCTCTGGAGAAAAAGAAGAGAACCTAAGGGCCTGGGTGTCAAAAGAACCCTAAGCGTGCGAAGAGGCAAGGCTAAATCACTCCACGCTAAGGCTTGGTGGGAACACTGCGGCCAATGCTCCCTGTGTGCCAGGAAATGAACTTTGATGTTTGACCCATTATTGGCTAACCCTCAAATACCTGACACATTAAGTGTACTCTTACTAACCTCCCTTCCCAATTGGAAAATGCGCCCCGGAGAGGTTAACTAATTTTCCCCGTGGCACCCAGCTAGAAGTGGCAGAACTGGGACTGGAGACCAAGAATCCTCAGCCTCAGAGACAATTATCTTAATAACTATGCTTTGACTTTTCAGAACTCCTCCTGAGTGAGACTTTCTTGTAGCGGGGAGGGAAGGAAAAGTAGTAGTAGATGTGGAAGTGAAATCTCCCTGGGGGAAAAAAAAGATCAAAGACCTGAGTCAGATGAGAAGCCACTAAGAAACACCTGATGGTTGGGTAGATTAAAGGATGAAGATGTGAAATAGGAACCAATGGCTAATATCAAAGTGAGTATCTTTTTTTCTTTCCTTTTTTGATACTTGATGGACATAGACCACAAACTTCATTAAATCTCCTATACACACGCTTGCTTTTTCACAGAGTGCTGGGTTTATTTGTGAAGGACGTAACTGAAGAGAGTGCTGAGTTTCATAGCCCAGTTGATACAGGGAAAAAGAGAAACAAGAGACATAACAAACACACTCTGTAGGAATTTTCAGTGTCTCAGAGAGGGTTTACAGATGTGGGATTGAGGACTTCAGCCCAATCCTAGGTTACACAAATCAAGGAGGCCCACAGAAGATCTGCTTTCCATCATTTTTATAGGACCAGTGAGCGGCCAACATAAAAATGAAGTTTCCAATTCTACAACCACACTTATATAAATAGCTATCCTCTCAATGCCATAAAACACCTATAAAATAATCTGAAACTAATAAAATGTTTGGCAAGATCATTTTAAAAAATGGAAAGCAAGTCACAACATTTAGAGGACACTAAGCGTCTGTTAAGGGTGATGGAAAATTTCAGGAACAGTCCATGGTGGTGGCTGAACAACATGATGAACATATTTAATGTCACTGAACTGTTGATGTGAAGATTGTTGAAATGGCAAGTGCTCTGTTACCTATATATTTATTATAATACAAAAAAATTAAGCTTGAAACTCTCTGATTGAAGAAAAAATATAAAATGAAACATTTTTCAGTATTTTCTTTCATCTCATGGATATTAGATTACTAGTTGAAATAATTTTCTCGTATGAAAGACAAACTCACTGCCATTGAGTCAGACCTGAATCATAGCGACCCCTCGTTGGGTTTATGAGGTAGTGTTTCTGTGGAAGTAGATCGCCCCATCCTCCTCCTGAGGAGTGGCTGGTGGGTTTGAACCACCAGCCTTCTGGTTAACAGTCAAATGACAAGCGTGTGTTAACTGGTTATAAGTGTCTGTTAAAGACACAACTATTGTTCTCTACTCATCTAGAACAAAAGAGAATGAAGGAAACCAAAGACTCAAAGAAGAAACTAGTTCCGTTGACCTTGTCCCCTGAGATTATAGTCCTGAGCCCCCAGAAACAGACTCTTTCCTCAAGGTGTTTGGTTATGGCTAAGAAATTTTCATAACTTTGCCCTATGTGGTCTACTATATTTACAGATATATTTGTAGCATATATAAATCTATATGTAGAAATACCTTCTACCAAACATACATATATACACACACTCTCTCTCTCTCTCATGGGTATAATCCCATTCACCTTCCTTCCTACATCTGTTCAGCTTGCATGTGTATCTACGTACCCACTCACTGTTGTTAGGTACCATCGAGTGGGCTCTATAGAACTCATGGTGACTCTGTGTACAACAGAACGAAACACTGCCCAGTCCCGCACCATCCTCACAATCCGTGCCATACGTGAGCCCATGATTGCAGCTGCTGTGTCAGTCTGTCTTGTCCAAGGTCTTCCCCTGGAGGTTTCCTTAACACCAATCCTTTCAGTGCACCTTGGACTTCTTCCTTTAATACTCTTGATCATGTGCTACCTCCTGAAATGGTTGAACATCAACCAGTTCTTTTTGGTACAGTGACTCTGTGTATTACTGCCATCTTCTTTTGATGCTTTATGTGTCGTTGAATTATTTGGCTGCAAGTGAGATGCATTGTCTGGGAATCAAACCCAGGTCTTCTACATGGAAGTCAGGAATTTTACCACTGAAGCTCCAACCAAAAAAAAAAAAAAAGAACCCCTTGCTATCAAGAGGATCCCAACTCTTCACAGCCCTATAGGACGGGGTAGAACTGTCCCATAGGGTTTCCAGGGCTATAATTTTTTTTGGAAGCAGATTGCCACATCTTTGTCCTACTGAATGGTTGGTGGGTTTGAACCACCTTTTGGTTAGCAACTTAAAGCTTAACCACTGCACCACCCTGGCCCCTTACTGCACCACTGATGTCCCATTGACAACCCATTTATCCTTCCTGAATAGTAGTAGCTTCACACAAATGAAACCAGAGCTTGTGAAGAACACATACCCAACCAGGTACATCTCAACTGTAGTAACATCCCAAACATTACTCTCTGTAAAGAAAATAATTCAAACAGAGTATCTATATAACTGTTGCCATTTGAACAACAGAGAAGCAACATAAGCAAGTCTGTCATTGCCAAGTACCTACTTACTACCATTTACATCTCTGTGCTTTGCTACACATATTTCCATTTTGCACACATATTTACTCCTCCATACATCCAAGGTTGGGCAATCTACTTCCGTAGTGATACTGCCTCAGAAACCCAAGGAGGGGTCGCTATGAATCAGGTCTGACTTGACGGCACATAACAACAACAACCCATACATCTCAGCAAAATCACGAGGGACACTTCAAGAAAACAAAAGGAAAGCAGCTAAAATAACACACATGACATAGCCCTTAACTTTAAAGAATGGTGTCTTGAAAGAATACAGAAACACAACCATGAAGCAGATGCCACGGTGCAGTCTGAAGGATTTGTCTGAGAATTTGTAGAAGCAAAAACTGAGCTTGACAGCTACTGTTCTGATATAATAGATGCTTGTACAAATAGCCGGATGTGTCTGTGCCAACAGGAGTGATGTTTTTGTTCACTGTCACTTATTACTGAACTCTGATCCTGTAAACAAACTTTCTCCCCCAGTTGTGTGCAACTCAACAGTAATGACGTTGACATTTTAAATCTGGATGTTAATATTTTTGAGGAAAATGAAGAAATAAATGCTTCTTAATTTCATATATTTTAAAGCCATATCAGTTATTTGGAAGGTGGCTATATATATGAAAACTTAATTTTCCAGCATAACCTTGGCTATGTTACCTAGTTGTAAACTCTCTGCCATTGCGCCAGTCCTGATTCATGGCAACCCTGTGTGTTACAGAGTAGAAGTGAGTTCCGCAGTTTTCAGTGCTGACTTTCCAGGTTCCATAGGATTTTCTTGGCTGTTATCTTTATAGAACAAGCCCCAGTGGTGCAGTGGTTAAGCCGTTGGCTGCTAACCAAAATGAAGGCGATTTGAACCCACCAGGCCCTCTATGGAAGAAAGATACGGCAATCTGCTTCTGTGAAGATTACAAGCCTTGGAAAATCTACGGGGCAGTTCTCTGTCCTGTAGGGTCACTATGAGTCAGAATTGACTTGAAGGAAGCCGGTCTGGTTTGGTTTTTTAGGCTAGTAGTCCAACTCAGACTGTTTGCACTATCCTGGGGCATTACTGTAACCCATCGTAGTCAGTTTCCTCATTAGCAAACGGAAGCCTAACTCTAAGAGTTGTTGGGAGAAGTGAATAGATTCTGTCTTTAGAAAGCTTAGCACAGAGCCTGGTAAAGAATAAAATGGTTGATAACATTTACTGTAAATGTTACTGTAATTCGACAGCATCTGTAACACCGGGATATTACCGTGGAGCAAACATTGGCTAGTATATTCAAAGAATTTTAGTTGTTTCAGAACATTTGGAAAGCTCAGTTTCCTTTTTGTTTTCATTTGATGGTAAGCAGTCGTAAATTACAGAGAATTTTCTATGTTGAGATGACACAGATGGTGTCACCCTCAGTGGATGATGAACACATGTCCTATGACCAGAATCTCATTTACACCCGCATATGAGTCAGGGCCGACTCGATGGCACATAGCAACAACAACAAGAAGAACAGAATATATGGCTGAATTTCTGCAGAGTGACAAATACGGACATGCAAACTACCAGCTCCCCTTTGGAGTTAACATTGTATTGAATGAACTCATCTCCATGAAGTAGTAGCTTACATCACATGTTAAGAAATTTAACCGTTCCAGAAAATCATACTATATTTCACTCCATTCCCTTCAGAGACAAACTCTGATTATACGCCTCTCAATATGGCCCCTTCTGCTCCATGGCATGGTTCTCTGTTATGTCGGGAACTTATTACCTGCAAATAGCTTGAAAAGAAAAATATTGTCACAACAAGTTGCTCCATAATCTTGTTCTTTCGTTTTATTTTCTCATGGCCATCTTTGACCTGAATAACAATTCACTTCAAACGTTTCCTCAACAGTGGCCAATCAAAGGCCAGTGGGGGGTCTGTGTTCACAATGCAAGTCATCAGCATCTCAGTGATTCTCTCTCAATTGGATTCAGTTCATTTCTTGCTATTCTATTTAGTTTAGCTTCCTCCAATGCTGAATTGCTGTTTTTGTTTTTGAATACATGCATCTAATCTGTCTCTATTGAAGTTTCAAAGCTAAATACAGTTAACTCTTCTGTAGCATAAATAGTTCTAGACAACAGCCTGTCTTCTTAGGAAACAAAACAATAGAAAAATGAACCAACAAACTCAAAATCTCTAATTTTAGAAAATGTTCTCATATACATTCATCAATAAATATCAAACTCAAACCCAACAGCATGGGCGGTTTTTAATTTAAAAAAAAAAAAAAAAAACTTTTTATAGACTAGATTACTTGCTTATGAAATGCTGTATTCCCGGTCCTCATTCCTATTTCATGATGTACGAGAAGTACTTTTTGTAAGGAAAATTGAAGACATAGCACATCAGTAAATTGAGATTCAATGCTTATGTCTCTAATTGCATTTAGAGTTTGGGGCCAACTAATTCATATAAAATATAGGACTTATAAGTTATTAATTATAGTTACATAATCCTTTAGTTGTCACAACTCTAAGACATTTACTGAGATGAAATTTTGCAAAGCCAAACTTAAATAAAAACTTTTTAGTTAGCACAATTTTTTTTTCAAGCTCACCAGTTTCTCCATGGCAGAAAGATAAGAAGGGCCGCTTCAGTAAAGATTTACAGCCTTAGAAACCCAATGGGGGCAGTTCTGCTCTGCCCTATAGAGTCACTATGAGGCACAATCGATGCGACGGCAGTGGGTATTATGTTTCTGTTGTTTGTTTGTTATTATTAGGTGCCGTCGAGTCGTTTCCCAGCAGAATGAAACACTGCCCGATCCCGTGCCAGCCCCACAATCCCTGCTATACTTGAGCCCATCATCGCAGCCACCGTGTCAATCCATCTCGTT
>NW_006921644.1:705696-728966 GCF_000298275.1 Orycteropus afer afer | reverse complement strand
CTCCTCAGCACTTGAAAAAGTTCCTTCGCAGTTGACTTTCCCAATGCTACACGTCGTCTAATGTCCTGACTGCTGCTTCCGTTGGCATCGATTGTAGAACAAAGCAACATGAATTCTTGACAACCTCAATCTTCTCATGTTTCTATATGCACATCTAAAATGCAGAAACATCAGGTCAGACTTGGAGAGAAAAGCGCACGTCAGTTCACTGGCTGAGAAGTTCTTCTTCTCATCAGTTGGTGTACAAAGAACCAGAGACAGAAAAGTATTTTTCTGAATATGTGGATTTTAGATTAGACTCCTCCACCTCTCCACACTTGTGGCATATTCTTACCAGGCCAGGCAAACGTTTCAAGAGCTGAGGCTCATAGAAACTCTTTACCACTCCCATCAAATGTGTACCAAGAAATAGAAAGGATTTCCTGCCAATAATATTCAATTACCCTGTTTTGGGCACAGATTCTTGCAGCAAATTTTCTAGAGAACTGGCATCAATTCAATGGATGTTTATGGCTCAGACTTTAAAGATTTGTCAGAATAATGCTCATCCCTAACTACTAAATGGTCCTTTCATTTATTAAGCAATATCAGCCAATAAGGGTAGGAGAGGAACTCTGTTATGGTAAATGCCAACTGTATATATGGAGAAGGGATTAAAAAAAAAAAAAACCTTACTGCCGTCGAGTCATTTTGACTCACAGCGACCCCTCCTTGGGTTTCTGAGAAGTGTATTGCCCAGTCTTCCTTCTGAGGAGCGGCTGGTAGGTTTGGACCACCAGCCTTCTGGTTAGCAGTCAAATGCCTTAGGCATTACTCCACCAGAGCTCATAAAAGGGGTACAGAAAACCCATGTTTGAAGCTAGTGTAGTCATTACTAAGGAGCTCTTGGGGTGTAGTGGGTAAGGCATTTGGCTGCTAACCAGGTCAGCAGTTCAAACCCACCAGCCACTCCATGGAAAGAAGATAAGGCAGTCTACTTCCATAAAGATTGACAGCCTTGGAAACCCAACAGGCGTCTCTATGAGTAAGAAATAACTCGATGACAGTGGGTTGGGTGTTTTGGTTTTTGGCTGGTCATAGCTGACACAGGCTAGGGCCATCATTAGATGGACATTTGTTTCAGAACAGGGCACTTAATCAGTTTCAATTTTTTTTTTCACCACCACTAATAACAAAAAGAACAAAGTATCTTTTCAGTGGAGAAATAGAACCCTATCATCACCAAACAGTTAGTCAGCATTACCATTAACAGGATAAGGTGATAGCAAGTGCCTCCTGCTATGATACCTGTTGTTGTTGGGTGCGCAGAGCTGGTTCTGAGTCAGCACTGGTGTGTGAAACACAACAAAACACTGCCCAGCCCTGCGCAGTCCTCAAACCCGTGCTACGTTTAAGATCATCGCTGGGGCCACTGCATCAATCCATCTCATGAGGTCATTCACTTTGTCACTGGCCCACTACATTACCAAGCATGATGTCCTCCTCCCGGGACTAGAACCTCCTGATAACTTGTCCAGAGCGTGTTAGACGAAGTCTCACCATCCATGCTTCTAAGTTGTGTTCTGGCTGTACTTCTTCCAAGACGGATTGTTCTTCGGGCAGTGCCTGGTATATTCAGTATTCTTTGCCAACATCATAATTCAAAGGCATCAGTTTTTCTTCAGTCTTCCTTACTCATTGTCCAGCTTTTGCATGCATGTGACGCAACTAAAAATAGCAAGGCTTGGGTCAGGCACATCTTAGTCCTCAAGGTGACGCCTTTGCTTTTTAACACTTTGGAAGAGGTCTTTTGCAGCAGATTTGCCCAATGCAATACCTTGTCTGATTTCTTGACTGCTGCTTCCATGGGTATTGATTATAGATCCAAACAAAATAAAATCCTTGACAAGTTTTTTCTCCATTTAGCATAATGTTGCATATTGGTCCAGTTGTGATGATTTTTGTTTTCTTTACATTGAGGTACAATCCGTACTGAAGGATGTAGTCTTTGATTTTCATCAGTGAGTGCTTCAAGTCCTCTTCACTTTCACCAAGCAGGTTGTGTCATCTGCATATCCCAGGTTGTTCATGAATCTTCCTCCAATCTTGATGTTTCGTGCTTCATGTAGTCAAGTTTCTTGGATGATTAGCTCAGTATACAGATTGAAATATGGTGAAAGGATACAACCATGGCACGCACCTTTCCTGATTTTAAACCACACGCTATCCTCTTGCTCTGTCTGGATGACTGCCTCTTGGTGTATGTACAGGTCATGAGTTCAATGAAGTGTTGTGGATTCCCATTCTTTGCAATGATACCCTTAATTTGTTGCATTAAGAAGGACAGAATATCATTATGTAGCATTCTGCCAAACGATGTAAAACTTGAATCACGAGGAAAGATTCAGATCAATTCTGACTGAGGGCCAGCACCACCATAGCCTGTACTCTTCAAACATGTTAGTGACATGAAGACAAGGTCTGAGAAACTGTCCACATTAAAGGACACTCAAAGACATGGCAACTAAATGTATGTGACCTGTGTAGTATATGACCCTGATTGGACTAGGTTTGGAAAAATAATGTTGCTGTATAAACAGTATTGGGACAGTTGGCAAACTTGGAATGTGCAAGTATATTGATAACATTATTAAATCAATATTTAACATTCTAAATTTAATAATTTCATTGTGGTTGTGCAAGTAGGTGCCCCTGTTCTTTGGTATCACGTGCTGAATTATGTAGTGGCAAAGGGACAAAGGGCCATCATTCCTGCAATTCACTATTAAATGTTTGGCAAACAGGTGAAAGAAAAAAAAAAAAAAAGCAAGATGTGGCCCAACAAGGATGAACCTTGAAAACATGCTGAGTGAAATTAGTATCAAAAGACCAAATACTGTGTAATCTACTAAAATGAAACAAGGAAATATGTAGAAACCAAAGATGATTAGTGCTTGTGGGGGGAGAGGGTAAGGAATGGTAATGGGGGTGTTGTTGCTTACGGGGCAGTTAGTTTATGTTAATGGTGAAGGAATGATTTGGAAAAGCATAGTGAAAATGGTTACAAACATAAAGAATATGATCAATGTCACTGAATTATGCATGGAAAAACTGTTGAATTAGTGTCATTTTGTTGTGTATGTTTTTACCACAATAAAAAATAAATGCAGGACTATCATTGATTAGATAGAGAAAGCAAACATGATAAACTGTTAACAATGGAAGATCTGAATGCAGGGAGTATGAGAGTTCAAGTTGATATTCTTGCAATTTTCTAAAGATCTAATATTTTTCCAAAATGAAAAGATCAAATAAAAACAAGACAAATTATAATAAAGAGCAATGAGAAAGCAAGTAGATGCTGTCAGGTAACCATTTAAAGTAAATTAGCTTCTCAGTCTAACTGCCGTGACTGCCGTGTTGGAAGACCAAGAAGGAATAGTAATTCCCCATGCTTTTAAAATAACAACAACCAACCTCTGTTGGTTATTCTAGGAGCCCCTGGGTGGTGCACACAGGAAAGTTCTTGACTGGTAACCAAGAGGTTGATGGTTTAAACTCACCAGAGACCTGGTGATATGATTCCAAAAGGTCAGAGCCATGAGAACCCCAGCGAGGGCAGTTCTACTCTGTACACATGGGGTCACCAGGCATCAAATTGGCTCCAGGGCAATTGGTTATCTCAGAATAGGCCACTCATTCTCTCCTGTATCCTCCTTCTAGTTAGGAAGCCAAAAGCAAAAAAATATTTCTCCAAATCATTAGGTTGACAGAAGGGAAGTATTGCTGCTGCCACGAAGCTTTCCACTGTGAACTATCCTGCTTCCTACAGGTCAACAGCCAGCTGCAGCAGCAGAGCCCTTGGATCTGATTTCTCTGGGTGACAGCTTCATTTTTTGTTCTCCACTTACGTGTGTCAGAGACAGTAGCAGCAACAGTGGCAGTAGCTCCTTGCTTCCAGCCTAGCTCTAAGGACAGCCTCTGAGATGGAAGTTACCCTGGGCCATGGTTCTCAAAGTGCAGTCCCTGGACTGGCTATATTAGCTAGTAACACCTGGAAACTTGTAAGAAAACTTGGTTCTCACTTCCATCTCAGAGTTAATAAGAAACCACTGGCATGGCACAGTTCTCTCTGTCTTAACAAGCCTTCAGTTAACTCTGGCAGCATAGTGCCTAAGGTATTTGACTGCTAATCAGAAGGCTGGCAGTTCAAACCCACCAGCCACTCCCCAGAAGGAAGGTTGGGCAATCTATTTCCATAGTGATACCGCCTCAGAAACCCAAGGAGGGGTCACTGTGAGTCGGATCCAACTGAACGGCAGTGGGTGATGTTGTTGGAAACTTCAGCCTGAGTACTGTCCTAACCTAGAGGATCAATTTTGTATTGTTCTAGAATTCAGTCAGGAGGTTCAAAGTACTGATATCTTCTGCCCCTCCAAGAAATTTGTAAACTGCAAAGTACCTGTATTAGTTCCTGTTCTATTTAAAATCAATCATTCAACCATCCAATCCACAAGTCAATCGAATATACTATCCCTATTATAATCATTGTGTAATTTATATATTATCATTCTATTTTCATATGTAAAAAACAGACTCAGAATTTGTTAATAGCCAATTACTATTTGTTGATTTAATTCTGTGCTAGAACTATATTCTTAGCCTTAATGTCTCCCTGGGAGCTCTGGTAGCTTAAGGCATTTGACCGCTAACCAGGAGGCCGGTGGTTCAAAGCATTAGCCACTCTTTGGAAGGAAGGTTGGGCAATCTACTTCTGTAGTGATACAGCCTCAGAAACCCAAGGAGGGGTTGCTGTGAGTCAAAATCAACTCAACAGTAGTGAATTTGGATTTATTTGGAATGTCTCCCTTGCATATATAAGATGATCAATAAAGTCTAGAGAGCATAATTAAGCTCACTGTACTTCAGACTTGAACAAAAGTCCATCTTAGAATAGTGAAAACAAGTATAGACTGGAAACACAAGGGTGGGTTCTGATACATGAGCAGATAAAATATGAGGCCTGGGTTCCACTATAGAGTATCATTTAGTTTGCGATAAATGTACACTGTCTATTAAGAAAAACAGTACAGCAAAACTAGAAAACGAACAGTCAAGTTTGGGTATTGATAAATTATTGCATTTTTTGGCATGACTATATCCATGTTCAGGAAGTAACAGAATACCCATTGAGATGTTTCAACAAATGGATGCAGCTCTGGGGACACTAACTTGTTTATGCCAGGATGTTTAGAAGACAGCTACCTGGCCAACTCACTGGAAGAGACCAATATTTGTGCCCATTCCAAACAACGGCGATCTAACAGAAAGCAGAAATTATTGAACAATATCATTAATATCATACACAATTAAAATTTTCCTGGAGATAATTCAGAAACAGTTATGGCAATATATTCTCAAGGAACTGCCAGAAATTTAAGCTGGATTCAGAAGAGGATGTGGAATGAGGGTTATCATTGCTGATGTCAGATGGATCTTGGCTGAAAGCAAAGAATATCAGAAAGATGTTTAACTGTGTTTTATTGACTATGCAAAGGCATTTGACTGTATCGTAACAAATTTTGGATAGCATTGCAAAGAATGGGAATTTCAGAACACTTCATTGTTCTCATGAGGAACCTGTACATAGACCAGGAAGCTGTCATTCCAGCAGAAGGAGAACTGACTGGTTTAAAATCAGGACGGGTGTGTGTCAGGGGTGCATTCTTTCACCATACTTGTTCAGTCTCTATGCTGAGCAGATAATACAAGAAGTTGGGTCATGTGAAGAAAAACTTGGCATCAGGATTGAAGGAAGACCCATTAACAACTTGGGATGTGCAAATGACACAACCTGGCTTGCTAAAAATGAAAATGACTTGAAGCACTTACTGATGAAGATCAAAGACTTCAATATGGATTACACTTCAACATGAAGAAAACAAAAGTCTTCACAACTGGGCCAATAAGAAACATCACCACGAATGGAGGGAAGGTGGAAGTTGTCAGGGATTTCATTTTACTTGCGTACACAATCAACATCCATGGAAGCAGCAGTCAGGAAATCAGATGACAAATTGCCTTGGGCAAATCTGCGAAAGACCTCTTTCAAGTGTTAAGAAGCAAAGATGTCACTTTGAAGACTACGGTGTGCCTAACCCAAATGATGGTCTTTCCAGTCGTTTCATATGCATGTGAAAGCTGGACAATGAATACGGAAGACAGAAGAGGAGTTGATGCATTTGAATTATGTTGTCGGTGAAGAACACTGAAAAAATATCATGGACTGCCAGAACAGATCTGTCCTAGAAGTGCAGCCAGAATGCTTCTTGGAAGCGAAAATGGCCAGACTTTGTCTTACCTACTTTGGTCATGTGTTTAGAAATGACCATTCCTTGGAGAAGGATATCATGGTTGGTGGAGTCGAGGGTCAGCAAAAAGTGGGAAGATCCTCAACAAGATAAACTGAAATGGTGGCTGCAAAGATGGACTCCAGTGTGGCAGAGATTGTGAGGATGGCACACAACTGGGCAGTGTGTTGTTCTGTTGTACATAGGGTGGTTATGAATTGGAGCCAACTCGATGACACCTGACAACAACGTAGTCAAAAGTATGTATCATGAAGTCTCACCATTCTCCCTTTTAAAGAGCATTTTGGCTGTACTTCTTCCAAGACAGATTTGTTCACTCTTTTGACAGTCTATCATATATCCAGTATTCTTTACCAACACCATAAGCCAAAGGCATCCATACTTCCTTGGTCTTCCTTATTCATTATCCCGCTTTCTCATGCATATGAGATAATTGAAAAGACCAGTGCACGGGTCAGATCATTGCCCCTTAGTCCTCAAGGTGACATCTTTGCTTTTTAACACATAAAGAGGTCTTATGCAGCAGGTTTGCCCAGTGCAATACATCCTTTGATTTCTTGACTGTTGTTTCCATGAGCATTGATTGTGGTTTCAAATAAAATGAAATCCTTGCCAACTTCAGTCTTTTCTCTGTTTAGCATGATGTTGCTTATTGTTGTGAGGGTTTTTGTTTATATTGATGTATAATCCATATTGAAGGCTGTAGCCTTTGATCTTCATTAGTAAGTGCTTCGAGTCTTTACTTTCAGCAAGGAAGGCTGTGTCATCTGCCTATCACTGGTTGTTAATGAGGCTTCCTCCAATCCTATGCAGCATTCTTCTTCGTATAGTCCAGCTTTTTGTATGATTTGCTCAGCATACAGATTGAATAAGTGAATAAGTATACAGTGAAAGGATACAACTCTGATGCGCACCTTCCTTGATTTTAAACTATGCAGTATCCCCTTGTTCTGTTTGAACCTCTTAATCTAGGTACAGTTTCCACATGAGCAGAGGGAAATGTTTTTGAATTCTTTGCAGTATTATCCATAATTTATTATAATTTATTATGACCCACACAGTAGAATGCTTTAAATATCTTTCCAGTATTCTTTGCTTTCAGCCAAGATCCATCTGACATCAGCAGTGATCTCCTTGTTCCATGTCCTGTTCTGAATCTGACTTGAATTTCTGACAGTTGCTGTTACTGTACTGCTGCAACAGGTTTTTCTTTAGCAAAATTTAATTTGCATATGATATTAATGATGTTCAATAATTTCTGCATTCTATTGGATCACCTTTGTTTGGAATGGGGACAATTAATTGGTCGTCAGTCTAGCAAAATTTTGTCATGCGATCTCCAGTATCATTTCTGTCACCAAGGCATGTTTTCCAACTACCGATTCTTCATTTCCAAGTTTCGCATTCCCGTCACCAGTAATTATCAATGCATTTTAATTGCATGTTTGATTAATTTTGGACTGCAGAAGTCAGTAAAAATCTTCAGTTTCTTCATCTTTGGCATTAGTGGTTAGTGCATAAATTTGAACATCAGTTATATTAACTGGTCTTCCTTGTAGGTACATGGATATTATGCTATCACTGATGCATTGTACTTTAGGGTAGATCTTGAAATGTTCTTTTTGACAGTGAATGAGACACTGGCCCTCTTCCATTTGTCATTCTTTGCATAGTAGACCATACTCTTCTCTGATTCATAATGCTAACATCAGTCCATTTCAGCTCACTAATGAGGATATTGATCTTTGTGTTTTATTTTTGATGACTTCCAATTATCTCAGATTCAAATTTCATACATTCCATGTTCTGTTTATTAATCATTGCAGCTACTGATGCTCATTTTGAGCCTTCAGCAAATGAAGGTCCTAAAAGCTTTACTCCATCCACATCATTAAAGGAGACACTAGATGAGAAGGCAGTTCTTCCCCAGTCGTATTTTGAGTATCTTCCAACCTGAGGGGCTCATGTTCTGGCTCTGTGCCAGACACTGTTCCTCTGCTATTCATAAGGTTTTCACTGGCCAATTTGTAGAATCAGATAGCTAGACCCTCCTTAGTCTGTCTTAGTCTGGAAGCTCCACTGAAACCTGTCCACCATAAGTAACTCTGCTGGTATCTGAAATGGTGGTGGCCTAGTTTCCAGCATAAGAGCAATACACAAGCTGCCTCGATACACAGACTGACAGATCAGTGGTGTCACTCTACCCGTCGGAAGGATCTATTGTTCATAAGCAAAACACATCGTATAAATTCTGGTGGAGAAGGCTTCTCATCTGACGGTCATATTCTTGTTTACTTTTTAGAATTTAAAAAGAAATATCTTCAAGTAGTAAATTAATAATTTAGAGTGGGAATATTGACATTTCTCAAAGATTATTTGGCTTGCCTTCAATTAATCTTTTTCCGATAGCCTTTAAAATTTGTTGGCAAAATAAAGAAAAATGAACCTTGACCTGTGTCATAATGTATAAGACTCCATCAGGTGTTTGACTACAACAATGAACCAAGAAACTATCACTTTTCTAGGGTTCAAAAGCAAAGCAAATTCCACTAAATGGAGTATTCATTTTAAACTGAGCACTGTGTTCTCTGGATATGGATTGATTACACATTTTTAAGTCCTTATATGCCTCCAGTCTTCTCATATGTTCAAAAGTGTTTAACTGCCATTTTATGTAGAGTTTCTATTGGTCTCTAGACACTGGGGTGCATAAGGGAAAGGGGGAATTAAAACACGTTTCCATGGAGGTCGAATTCTAGTAGATGAGCTAGAGGATAAACAAGCAAACCGATCAATAAGTACGATCATTAGAGAGTGATGAGTGCTGTGCAGAAATAACAACAGGAAACTGGTAGAGAGACTGTGTTGTTCAGAAGGCAGCTCTGAAGAGCTTGTGTCTGAGCTGAGAATGAAAATGACATGAAGGAATCTGCCCCAAGAGAGTCTAGGAAGTTCAGAAGGCCTTACATGGGTCAGAGCTTGAGCTCAAGTGGACAATGGCAGGAAATAAGGTCAGGTCAGATCAACACTTGCCCCCACATTGCCAATGTTCTGAGTTACCTGTTTAATTAATTGAAGTAGAAATGCCACCAACAGTCAATGTTGGCCCTCTGTCATACAAGAGAAAACGTTCTCCTTCTGAATGGTCACAGGCAGCGTATACATGTGAGTATCTGTTGTCCACAATTGCTAAGGGGTAATTATACAAAACATATCTGATTTATATGGTGTAGCTATATAAAATTTATATAATGATTTTATTTCATCCTTTCTAACAAATAATATGTGTGAAATAATAAATGATAGGAATTGTAATGATCTTTAGAGAAGGAAGGTTAATGGCTTTTGTTCTCATTAGTGGTTTTGACATTTCATAAAATATAGTAAGTATGCATCTTACTGAATAAAAAAAAAATCTGGGAAGAAGTACGGCGAGAATACTCATTAGAAAGGAGGATGGCCAGACTCTGTCTCGCGTACTTCGCACGTGTTACCAGGAGAGACCACTCCCTGGAGAAGGATGTCATGCTTAGTGAAGTAGAGGGTCAGCAGAAAGGAGGGAGACACTCAACAAGATGGATTGACACAGTAGCCACCACACTGGCTGAAGCATAGCAATGATTGTGAGGCTGCCACAGGGCCAGGCAGTGCTACATTCTGTTTTGTGTAGGACAGCTGTGGGTTGCAACCAACTCAGTGGCACCTAACAACAACACACGTCTTATCTAAATTTTCTGTTGTCCTTCAATCAGGTGTGTTGGCCGTCGTGCTCACAGTTGATTTCCTAACAGCAAGAACATTCTCTATCATGTGGCATACACTTCTACATAACTCTGCTAAATAAATAAATAAAGGAGAATACTGCGTTAAATACTTTCAGAGAGCTGAAGTGATGAGATGAAACAAATGCTATATAATGTCACTGTTGCTGTTGTTAGGTGCTATATAGTTGATGAGGACTCACAGAGATGCCATGTAACAAAGTAGAACTGCCCCATAGGGTTTTCTGGGTTATAATCTTTACAATAACAGATTGCTAGATCTTCCTCCTGTCAAGCTACTGGCTGGGTCCAAACTGCCAACCTTTGAGTCAGTAGCTGAGTGCTTAACTGTGGTACCACCAGGGCTCTTCTAATGTCATAATAAGACACCTCAAAAATGTTTTACTGGTCCATTAATACATTGTGTGAAAACTGGTTTTGGTTTATGTCACAGTTCAGTCTGCAAGATCTCCATAAATGGTCCCATGACTTTCTGCTATCATGAAAGAAAAAGAAGATTCTCCATATTCATGCAAGAAGAGAGTGGAAGAGATTAGCACAGTAAACAGGAGCACATGTATTTTGACCTTGAATCCAATGACTGGCAGGCTAATGCAGGCTGAAGCATAGCTCCTAATATCTGCATCTGTGCCTCCCCACATGTGAGCCTGTTTTTAATTCTTACATTCATTAGGTATGATCACAGTGTGATTTCCCTCCTGCAGACAACTCATTTGTATTGCAAATTGTTAATAACATCCTGAAGTCCAACAATATTATCATCACGGGGGCCCCCCACAGCCTTCATAGTCACTTCCGCTTTATCAAGCTAACGAGCATGGATGCAGGGACAGCTGCAGCTCCTGGTGATGCTTTATGTCATCAGTGCTGACTTTCTCAGTGGGGACTTCAAACTATTAAGGAATCGTAGCAGATTCAGTGGATCTGATGAGCAGGGGTAACAGCGTTTGCTCCATTTGTCCTTTAGGTTGGTGCAGATAGCATCAGGGATGCTTCTAATAGGTGATTCCATGTCCCCATTATTTATCTGTGTATACTTATTCAATATCTTTCCCTCCAATATAATTAGGGCACAAGGATCTGAATAGTTTTTTATGCTCTCCCCAATTTCATCACACAATTTTTCTAACTCTGTATGATTGAATGGAGTTCCTAGATGGTAAAAATGGCTACTGACTGAAAGGTTGGCAGTTCAAATACACCCAAAGGCACCTCAAAAGAAAGACCTGGCAACCTAGTTCTGAAAGATCAGTCGTTGAAAGCCTTATGTGACACCAGTTCTACCAATTCTACTTTGAAACACATGGGGTCATCATGAATCAGAATCAATAGCAGCTGTGTATGTGTGTGCACACACACATGTACACACACACATAAATACACAGTTGACCCTTGAACAACACAGGTTTGAACTGTGGGTCCACATTCAGGTAGATTTTTTCCAAAGTCTGGATCTTGGAGAAATGCAAGAGCTGATCAACACCGCACCAGAGGAATGAACAGAAGATGACTTGATGGAGGTGAGTGCTTCTGTACCATACCCAACGATGAGGAAGATGATGGAGAAGAAGCAGTGCTGGAAAACAAATTGACATTAGACGATCTGGCAGAAGTCTGATTATTCAAGACCACTTTTGACTTCTTTTACAACATGGACCTTTCTATGATATGGGCACTGAAACCAAACAGTGGAAAAAGGATCGGTACTATAAAGATACATTTTTAGAAAAATGTAAAAACAGACGTGTCCAGTGGAAATTATGATGTATTTCCATAAAGTGACATCAAGTGCGTCTGCTTCTCTTGCCTGTCCTTCCACCTCTTCTGCCTCAGCCACCTGAGACAGTACGACCAACCCCTCCTCTGCCTCGTCCTCCTCATCCCACTCAGCATGGAGATGAGGATGAAGACCTTGAGGTTGATGCGCTTCCACTTAATGAAAAGTAAATGGTCATCACGCCTTACAGCTAACAAACGTATCTGGTGGTGTGAGTGTCTGCATGTGCAAACCTGATAACTACAGCAAGAACTGTGTGAATCAACCATTTATGGTATTGGTAAGGCTATTAGTAGTTAAGTTTTGAGGGAATCAAAAGTTAAACATGGATTTGTTCAAGAGTCAAATATCTGTGAAACACATTTCAGCTTTGGAATCAATTATATTTGAGTTGGAATCATGGCATCCTGGTTATTACAGTGTGTCTTTGAACAAGTTTCTTTCCTCCTCATGTCTGTTTTTTCATCTATAAAATATAAATAGCAATAATAGCCCTTTTGTGTATTTAGCGAGTGGTATGTAAGGGTGGGTGTGGGTTACCATACCTGTGTGCGGTAAGCACAAAACTATTGCTACAGCTAGTCATCAAAGTGCTTTTTGTGGCATCTTTTGTCTTAGATTTTTTAAAAAATGAAATAGACTATACATTCAATTGGATTAAATAAATGCTACTCTTTTTTTTCCAACTTCTATCTTATATGTTGCTATCTTGAGGGGCCCAATGAATGTACCTCCATTAGTCATTTGAATGAGCTAATCAGAAAATATCTCATTTGAAATATGGCTCTACAGTCACTTAAATACCTACGATGGATGGTAATTTTGTTTCATCAATCATTTTCTTTCACTTTTAGAGCTTTAGCTTTGGACTCCACAGCGTGGTAATTGAAGCTTTCTGCTTCTGGCTATGATGGATTCGTTTGCATGGGACCCAACTGTATGCCACGAACACTAGAGAAGGTAAATACAGGAAACACATTTCTGAAGGTGTCAGCGAGCTCTCAGGGCACTTAGAACTTGTGGAGCCGGGATCCTGGCAAGAAGGGAAGCGTGTTGGAGGGGAGCCCAACATCTGACAGGACGTTTTTAGTCAAGGCCGTTGCAGGTTGTTAAGCAGCATGAGGATGAGACAGAGAAGCTGAGCAGACAGCAGAGCAGAATATAGGGGCTAAGCAGTGTTTGGGGCAGTCTTCAGGCAGGAGAGCCAGGGATTGGAGAGCACATCTTTTAAAGCAGCTGAGACTTGAGGGGCCTGAGCCTGGAGAGAAGGGAAGAGGTGAGAAGTGAGCCTGTCGGAGCTCAGATTTTATCTCAGAGTAACTGGGTCAATGCAGAAGGTCCCAGGGTGAGAGACCGACTCCTATGGTCGGAGAAGACAATCAAATTTCCCTGTATGTTCAGAGTATAGCAAAGTGAAACACTGGGGGAGAGGGCCACTGGAAGGAGATCCGGCAGCACAGCGGTTAAGTGTTTGGCTGCTAACCAAAAAGTTGGCAGTTCGAACCCACAGTCCACTCTGTGGGAGAAAGATGAGGCAGTCTGCTTCCGTAAAGATGACAGCCTTGGAAACCCTATAGGAAAGTTCGATTCTTTCCTATAGGTCACTATGAGTTGGAATTGACTCAACGGTGGTGGGTTTTTATGGATTAGCTCCTCTGGGGAGGAAGAGGTCCTGCTAAATGATCTGCAATGAAAGTAACTGAAAAATATATCAAGTCTCACAAAGTATTGAGAGCTGTGCCTCAGGGACATGAAGTGGTATTTATAGCATCACTATTTAAACTACCCAAGCCCAAACCCATCAACTGTAGAATGGCTAATGTGTGGTATGTTCATACAATAGAATAATATTCAAAAATAGAAATAATTTAACTTCTGTCACATGAAACATTCATGGATAAATCTCACAACCATAGTGTTGAGCAAATGAAGCAAGATACACATTTCAGTATACTGTGTTGATATATTTATATCAACTTCACAGGCAGTCACAACTAATCGGTGGAATTAGAAATCTGACCAGCGGTTGTTTTTGTCTGGGGTTTAAAAACCCAGAAGGAGCTTCTGCAAGACTAGTAACTTTAAAAAAAAAAAAAAAAAAAAGAAGGTTGATAAATGTATCAGCTTGCACATTTGTGGCATGTGCATTTTTTTAACATCTGGCAGAAAACTCAGCCCTGTGGTTCCTCAAGCTTGCTTTTATAGTTGCTAGCGGTTCAAACCCACCAGCCACTCCTCGGAAGGAAGGTTGGGCAATCCTACTTCCGTAGTGATACTGCCTCGGAAACCCAAGGAGGGGTCGCTATGAGTCGGGGCCGACTCGACGGCACATAACAACAACAACAACAACATTAACTCTGGTAGCATAATGCCTAAGGCGCTTGACTGCTAACCAGAAGGCTGGTGGTTCAAACCCACCAGCCACTCCTCGGAAGGAAGGTTGGGCAATCCTACTTCCATAGTGATACTGCCTCGGAAACCCAAGGGAGGGGTTGCTATGAGTCGGGGCCGACTCGACGGCAAACAACAACAACAACAACAACAGCAACATTAACTTACAGTTGACTGAATTGAACTAGAAGTGTTTTTGTAGCTCACCATTACATGTGAATAGCGTCTGCCTTCTCTGTATCTTCTCTGTAAGGAGCTCTGGTGGTGTAGTGGATAGGGCATTTGACTGCTAACCAGTAGGTCACCGGTTCAAACCCACTAGCTGCTCCATGGATAGAGGATGGGCCTGTCTACTTCCATAAAGATTTACAGCCTTGGAAACCCAGTGGGGGTTGCTTTGAGTTGGAAATGACTTAATAGAGCAAGTTTTGTTTTTTGTTTTTTTTTTTGTTTTTCCTCTGTATCCAGACTTTATCTCTTTCTTGGTTTCCCCCGTGTGAAGATTGTTTCATAATCTCCACAATTTCCACAGAACATTTGAGTGTTATTCCATCATTTCTCCATCTATTAGGAGGTCTGCTTTTATTGTGGAATTAACGAGTTGGTATGTGGCTTGGGCCTTTGGATGGAACATGAGATGGATGATGGCACTGGTTCTTCTTGAATTATTCCCTCCTTCTCTGAAGCTTTCCTCCCACTTCTCATTATTTATTTGCCAGCTTTCATTATTCATCCGCCTCCATAAATATGACAGAGACATGTGCAGGTGGAAGAGTGTGGGAGTGTGTGGATTCCATACACTCTCTGCCACCATGCTTGAAACAGAGACGATTAATTTTCTAAAATTTCAGTCCTTAATTTTTTTCAATGATTTAGGATTCATCATTTATCAGCAAAGACAACCTGAACTTAAACTAAAAATTTGTATTGTACTAGTGTGGTTTTGTTTGCGTTTTGCTTGTTTTGTGTTTGGTTATTTGCTTGTTTTTTGGAGGGAAGAGGGATGGTACTGGCTTAGTTATATGCAGTAATACCATTTTTCCTGCAGATAGAAGTTATCCTAAATATCCCTACTATTATATTTGCTTATTTTTTTTAATCTTCCAACAATCTCGTAATGCTTTACCTAACCCTTTGTTTGACATCTTTATGAATTTACATTGTGAGTTTATACTATTTTCACTATCAACATTTTCTCTACCATTTTATAAGAAAAATTACTCTAAACAAATAATGCTTTAATGGTCAGCAAACAATGTTTGCAATAATGGAAGCTATTATCACCTCGTTGATCCGTGAATCAATATGCTGGAGGCCACAGTGGGAGGGGATTAACTGCATGCTGGTGTTTTCTCTGGAGAAATGAAGTCAAACTTAGACCTGGAAGACCAGCCAATAAGCTGTTCTCTTAGCAAAGCCAACCAGATGTCAGCACAGCTGCTGTGATTCATGGTGACGCCTGTGTATCTGAGTAGAACTGGGTTCCTTAGCATTTTCAATGGCTGATTTTCCAGCAGGAGATGACCAGGCCCTTGTTCTATGGCAACTCTGGGTGCATTTGAGCCTCCAACCCTTCAGTGAAGAGGCACGCTCATTAATCATTCGCACTACCCAGGGGCTCCGCTTAACAAACGTGTGTGTCTAAACATTTTTGCAAGTATCTTTTAACCTTTACAGTCTGAAGAGGGGGGCTCAGTTTATGGTAATGGCAGACTGGATAGTGTGAGACCAGCTTGCACACTGAGAACTACAGGAACAAACTGGACCAAAAAACAAACAAAACTCTGAAGACACCAAAGGGTACCTTTGGTGGTTATTTGTGGCGCTAAGAGCTGGGAAAAGAAAAAGGGCAAGAGACGTGAGTCAAGATTTGGCTTCATTTTCCCCTCCAGGCAAAGTCAATTTGGAAAGTGGTTTCTAAGAGACTGAGGAAAACAAACCTGTCCACAATCCTGGGGACTTAAGAAGGAAAGCGAAAATGGAGTTTATCAGCACCCAGAAGGAGGGGTCCTGGTAAACCCATCAGGCTTTCTGTTGTTTCCTTGAAGAATTCCACACTAGGTTATGCAAAAACCAAACTCACTGCCGTCGAGTGGATCCCAACTCATAGTGACTCCCTAAAATAAAATAAAATAAAAACAAATAGAAAATATGTTACAGCAACTAGAAAACAAAGTGTATGTATTGACTACATAGAAGAAACCATAAGAAAGATAGGTGGCTTCTGAGGAAGAACAATGTAAAAACTAAATAATAAAGTGTTAAAAAGCAAAACAAGGCTTTTATTGCGAATAATTTTGTGGAAAAGTACCCCACCCCCGCCACCCCACCCCTCACCTTAATTTTCTCACTTGGCCAAAGATGAAGTGAAAATTTTATCATGAAACAAAACAAAAAATTAAACTCTTAGTGTGAGTAAGACTTCTAACTGAATTCTGGGCCAGATGTCTCCGTGTCATAATCAACTCCACTTTACACTTTTCGGTCATACAGTGAAGCTTGTCACTTCTGTAAAAATCTCCACTGCATCTTTGACTGAGGTATGAGCATTTCTATAGAAAAAGGTGGTTTTACTTACCTTGCTCGCATAGGTGTTACAGAAAACAAGATGTGGTTAAATTTCGGAGAAGGGCAATTATAGTTAGAAGACACTAATCTCGGAAGGAAGGTGGGGCAATCCTACTTCCGTAGTGATACTGCCTCGGAAACCCAAGGAGGGGTCGCTATGAGTCGGGGCCGACTCGACGGCACATAACAACAACAACAACAATGTTAAGAGACACGCTGATAGCTTTTCTGTATTGCAACCCTCTTCTCCCCTTGAGCATCAGAATACTTAGCATTTTCACTTGTAAACATTTTATTCTTGGAACGAACTTTTTGCCTTTCTGTTTTAACAGACTACACCAGTACAATGCACATTTAACTCCATTGTTGCTTCCTTGACCGATTCTCAGAAACAAGACTACAAGTACAAGTGTCCAGCTAACCTAAGGTGCCAGGAAACAGGTGACCGTGGTGGTCGCTGATTCTCCTTTCTAGCACCCTATATTTATATTTTAAAATTGTTTTAGGGAACTTATGTTGTTGGTGTTGTCATTGTTATGTACCATCGAGTCAGACCCGACTCATAGTGACCCCTCTTTGGGTTTCCGAGGCAGTATCACTACGGAAGTAGATTGCCCAACCTTCCTTACGTGGAGTGGCTGGTGGGTAGTCAGCCAAAATCCTGTCACCTAGAGCCAGCCTGACAAAGAAGACCAACCCCTGCAGAGTGGGTCAATCAAAACCCTAGCACTTGCAACTTAATAAATATTATTCAATCTAATATACCCCAAATATACCCTCCTCAGTTGCAGTTTTTATTAACCTCGGTATCTCTGTGGGTCCTCGGAAAAGCTTTCTGACTCTGTGTTGCCCCATTTTACAGAATATCCTTTTGCTGTGATAAACTCTTTGTTTTTCATTTTAAACAGACTTGTAGGTTTTTAGTACGGCACTTCCCAACATCAAGCAATGGACACCAAAAGCTGATTATTTTTCCAAAGTGCTAAAAGAGAATAACAGCCAATATAGAATTCTATACCCAGTGAAAGTACCCTTTAGAAATGAAAGCAAAATGAATTTTTAAAGAAGCAACGTCTGAGAGCATCTGTTGCACAGCCCTTGATGAAGCGGGAAACTAAAGAGAATGGTCAGATGTAAGGAACATGATGCTAAGGGCAGCTGGTAAAATGCAGAAGAGCAATGGGGCAACTGAAGAAATACATGTGTGGAGAAATGTAAGTGAAGGAGACCTGGTGGGGCAATGGTTAGGCATTAGGCTGCTGAATGAAAGGTTGGTGGTTTGGATCCATCTGGCAGCTCTTTGGGAGAGAGGATCTGCAATCTGTTTCCAGAAAGTTGTTGTTTTGTGTCATTGACTGGATTTCAACTCACAGCAACTCTGTATGAGAGAGCAGAACTGCCCTGTAGGGTTTCCAAGGCTGTAATCTCTATGGGAACAGATCACTTGGTCTTTTCTCCCTGGGTGGGTTCGAACCACCAACCTTTGGTTTCAGCCAAGTGCTTACCCAGGAAGCCCTATGGAACAGTTCTACTCTGTCATGGGGTCACTATGAGTCAAAAGTTAACTTGATGCCATCCAACAACAACAACCAAATGTAAGTGATTTTTGATTGTACATAAAAACACATCAAAATGTCTTGTGAATTTAAAATTTACATAAAATGAAATATTCAACACCAACAGCCCAAGAGTCAGGGAGAGGAAGGAGTCCTCTCAGGTCACATATTGGCCAGGAGCTGGCAAAAGTGCTAATTAAAACCAGTCACCCTCCTGTCAGCTCTGACTCATGGTGACCTCCAGTGCATCATGGGGATCTGAACACAGAGACAGTCAAGCTGGGATATTAAAAGAGCTTGTTCTGGGAATGGAAGGAAAGGTAGTCAGATGTTGACATAACGAAGGCACATCAAGCTACAGGCTTAAACAATAGACCCACAGACGCAAGAAAAATATTTTAAGTCCTTTCCTAGAAGAAAACCAATATGCAAAATAAAGGCTTGGCATGAGGAATGCATAACACATTAAAAAGAAAAAGACATGAAATCATATATTTTTGTTTTTGTCCTTCGAATCAATCAAAATATTCAAGTGAAAGCAGAAGCTTACAGGATGTAATAATAAAAAAAATTATTATTTAAATTTCCAAATTCATGAAATAGCTATCTCAGGTTCTAAACTGAAAGAATTAGTAAAGCATGTTTATGGTATTTTGATGGGCTCTTTTTTTTTTTTAAAGTTAAGGGTTGGATAGAATCACCCAGATTCTAGGTTCAGTAGTTCATTCAGGGACCACATGAAGATGGAAACTAGGTTATATGTGGAGCAACTGGAAGAGCTGGGGACAGAGAGGGGAGAGCAGAGAGGATTAGATGGATTTGGGGAAGACACGCTGACGACGTGCCCTGGCAGGAGAGAGTAATTGTTGGATCATTTATGCGACAGAACTTCTCCTCCTCACTAGACCTGAAGAGTCTTTAAGGTACTTTCCTGCCTGTAAACCTGATCCAAGAGGAGAGAGGAAGTAGCTTTTCTTACCCTCACCCTCTCTTTTTTCTCCCTCCCCTAAAGGTTTGCTTTTGGGTTACAAAGCAATGGTGCTGTCATGGTCTTTCCATATTTTCACAGCACGGAGGCTGGTAAGGGCAGGATGTTCCACATGTGTGATCCAAACACTGCTTGAAGACGAGGAGTACTGGTTCAGACATCATGGCCTCAAAACCCTTCACAGCCTGGCCGCAACTCCAATAGAGTAAGTGTGCCAGTAGCATGCGTTTAAAATATCCATAACTGATGGGACCCTCACTCTTGGGCCATGTTAATCCTCCATCTTCAGTAGTCCTCATACTCGACGTGTGCTGTCACGCACACGCTCATCCCTCTTGAGTTTACACATGAAGCAGGCAGTCCACAGAGGAGGAAGGTGAAGCCCAGCTGGCCGGAGGATTCAGGCTCCTCAGCTGGGCCCCCTGCGGTTTCCTCAGCCATATTGTCATCATTCTTCTCTTATCCTGTGCCACGTACACCGTGCTGGGTTTCAAGTGCTGAGGAGCAAGGATATCTCCTTGAGGACTAAGGTGCGCCTGACACAAGCCATGATATTTCCAATCACCTGGTATGCATGTGAGAGCTGGACAATGAATAAGGAAGACCGAAGAAGAGTTGATGCTTTTGAGTTGTGGTGCTGGCGAAGAATGCTGAAAGTACCGTGGACTGCTAACAGATCTGTCCTGGAGGAAGTGCAGACAGAATGCTCCTTGGAAGCAAGAATGGCCAGACTTCGTCTCACCTATTTTGGTCATGTTGTCAGAAGGGACCATTCCCTGGAGAAGCATGTCATGCTTGGTAGGGTGGAGGGTCGACGAAAGAGGGGGAGGCCTTCAACAAGATGGATTGACACGGTGGCTGCGATGATGGGCCGAGTATAGCAGGGATTGTGGGGCTGGCGCGGGATCGGGCAGTGTTTCATTCTGCTGTGCATGGGGTTGCTATGAGTCGGAAACGACTCGACGGCACTTAACAACAACAACAGCAACATTCACAACGTGGATGCGGATTCACGCAGCATAGTAATTTCGCTTATCTGCATGTAGAGCCTGGTGCAGGGATTTCTCAGTGGGTGGTTTCATTTAATTATCCAGAGAAATGAATGTATGGCGAAGGGCCAGTCCTGACATTCTGATCATTCTAGTGACAGGACTCCTGCACTCTCAGGCTCTCCTTTTCACTACTCAAAGTTGAACCGTTTGGACACTTGTAAATAGTTTTGATTAGATCTTAGAAACAGTTTAGCCTACTTTGTTCCAGAAAATAAATTAAAGGAGAAATGTGTAAATTAACAAACTAGATAGAATATTTTGCTTCATTTTCTAACTAAATTGTTATTTTATATCATTATTTAATCCCACTTCAACCGTTATTTTTGAAAGGTAATTTGTTCAACTTTTATTGTAGACATGTAAAGTCTACATCAATGAGGGGAGTTTTCCTAGAAAAATGCAATTTCCTTAATGACAAGACAGTGAGTGTTTTGGATATATGTGCCCTGGGGTCACCTTGCCTGAGTGGAATCCTAGCTTCCTTACTAGATGTGTGACCAGAGGACATTTAGGTGACTCCTGGGTGTGTCAGTTTTCTCATATATAAAATGGGTCCACATCTGAAATGTACAGGGTGACCATGATTTGGAATTGACTTGACAGAAACTTTTTTTTTTTTGGTTTGGTTCTAGGGTTGAAATATAATCTGCACATAAAATGCTTAGAATAATGCTTAGGGCTTGCTGTTATTAGGTGCTGTCAAGTCAGTGCAGACTCATAGCTACCCTGTATGCAACAGAAAGAAACATTGCCTGGTCCTGCACCATCCTCACAGTTGTCACCATGTTTGCGCCCATTGTTGCTGCCATTGTGTCGTTGCCACTGTGTCAACTCATCTCATTGAGGATCTTTTTCATTTTCATTGGCCCTGCACTTTACCGAGCATGATTTCCTTCTCCAGGGACGGGTCCCTCCTGATAACATGGCCAAAGTGTGTGAGACAAAGTCTCACCATGCTCACTTCCCAGGCCATTTTAGCTGTACTTTTTCCAAGACAAATTTGTTCATTCTTCTGGCAGTCCATGGTATATTTATTATTCTGTGCTAACACCATAATTCAGGCATCTATTCTTCAGTCCTCCTTATTCATTGTCCAGCTTTTGCATGCACACAAGGCAGTTGAAAAGACCATGGCTTGGGTCACATGCACCTTAGTCCTCAAAGAGACATCTTTGCTTTTAGTGCTTTGAAGAGATATTTTGCAGCAGACTTCCCCAAAGCAATACATCCTTTGATTTCTTGACTGCTGCTTATATGGGCATTGATTGTGGGGCTAAGTAAAATGAAATTCTTGACAAATTAAGTCTTTTCTCCATTTATAATGATGTTGGTTGTTGGTCCAGTTGTAATGAGTTTTGTTTTCTTTATATGAGGTGTAATCCATACTGAAGACTATAGTCTTTGATCTTCACCAGTAGTTCTTCAAGTCCTTTTCCCTTCCAGCAAACACGGTTGTATCATCTGCATATCACAGGTTGTTCAGAGGCTTCCCCCAATCCTGGTGCAATGTTCATCTTCATGTGGTCCAGCGTATTGGATCATCTGCTCCACATACAGATGGAATAAGTATGGTGAAAGGATACAACCCTAACACTTTCCTGATCTTAAACCATGTAGTATCCCTTGCTCCGTTTGAACAACTGCCTCCTGGTCTGTGTATAGGTTCTGCATGAGCGCAGTTAAGTGTTGTGGAATTCCCATTCCTCACAATGTTATACATAATTTGTTATTACCTGCACAGTCAAATACCTTTGCATAGTCAATAAAACACAAGCATACATTTTCTGGTCTTCCCTGCTTATAGCCAAAATCCATCTGACATCAGCAATGATATCCCTCATTCCACATCCTCTTCTGAATCCCACTTGAATTTCTAGCAATTCTCTGACAACGTACTGCTGCCACCATTTTTTAATTATCTTTAGCAAAATTTAACTTATATGTGATATTAATGATATTTTTCAATAATTTCCACATGCTTTTGGATTTCCTTTCTGTAGAATAGGCACAAATATGGATCTCTTTTACTTAGTTGGCCAGGTAGCTGTCTTCCAAATGTCTTGGCATAGACAAGTGAGCACTTTTAGTCTTGCATCTATCTGTTTGTTGAAATATGTCACCTGGCATTCCATCAGATCCTAGAGTCTTGTTTTTCCACCCATGCTTTCAGTGCAGCTTGGACTTCTTCTTTCAAACCATTAGTTCTTGATCATATATTTTCTCCTGACATGGTTGAGTGCCCAGTTCTTTGTGGTACAGTGACTGTGTATTCCTTCTATCTTCTTTCAATATTTCCTTTATCATTCAACATTTTGCTCGTTGTTGTTGTTGTTAGGTGCAGTTGAGTCTGCTTTGACTATAGTGACCCTGTATGCAACAGAATGAAACATTGCTAGGTCCTGTGGCAGCCTCACAATCCTTGCTTTGCTTGAGTCTATCATTGTGACCCTGCAGTACGGATTACATCTCAACATAAAGAAAACAAAAATCCTCACAACTGGACCAATAAGCAGCCTCACGATAAATGGAGAAAAATTGAGGTTGTTAAAGAAGTCACATTGCTTGGTTCTGTAATTGACGCCAGTGGAAGCAGCAATCAGGACTTTAGACAACGTATAGCACTGGGCAAGTTGGCTGCAAAGGAACTCTTCCAAGTGCTGAGGAGTAAGGATGTCTCCTTGAGGACTAAGGTGCACCTGACATAAGCCATGATATTTTCAATCACCTCATATGCATGTGAGAGCTGGACAATGAATAAGGAAGACCAAAGAAGAGTTGATGCTTTTGAGTTGTGGTGCTGGCAAAG
>NW_006921644.1:704165-705521 GCF_000298275.1 Orycteropus afer afer | reverse complement strand
GAGGCCTTCAACAAGATGGATTGACACGGTGGCTGCGATGATGGGCTCAAGTATAGCAAGGATCATGGAGCTGGTGCGGGATTGGGCGGTGTTTTCTTCTGCTGTGCGTAGGGTTGCTATGAGTCGGAAACGACTCGAGTGCACCTAACAGCAATAACAACAACATCATTGTGACCACTGTGTCATTCCATCTCATTGAGGGTCTTCCCCTTTTTCACTGACCCTTTACTTTACCAAGCATAGTACCCTTCTCCAGGAAACAGTCCTTTCTGACAACATGACCAAAGTAGGTGATACAAAGTCTGGCCATTCTGAATTCTAAGGAGCATTCCAGTTGCACTTCTTCCAAGATGGATTTGTTTGTTCTTGTGGCAGTCCATAGCATTTCCAGTATTCCGCTCCAACACCATAATTCAAAGGCATCACTCTTCTTTGGTCTTCCTTATTCTTTGTTCAGCTTTCAAATGTATAAGGCAATTGAAAATACCATGGCTTGGGTTGGGCATATCTTACTCTTCAAAGTGACATCTTCACTTCTTAACACTTTAAAGAGGTCTTTTGCAGCACATTTGCCCAATATAGTACAATGTCTGACTGCTGCTTTCATAGGTGTTGATTTTAGATGCAAGTAAAATGAAATCTCTGACAACTTCAATCTGTTATCCATTTATTGCAAGGTTGTCTATTGGTCCAGCTGTGAGGATTTTTGTTTTCTTTATGTTGACATGTAATCAATCCATACTGATGACTGCAGTCTTTGACCTTCATCAGTAAGTGCTTCAAGTCATCTTCACTTCCAGCAAGCAAGGTTGTGTCATCTACATAGCACAGGTTATTAATGAGTCTTCCTCAAATCATGATGCCACATTCTTCTTCATATAGTCTGTTGTTGTTGTTGTTAGGTGCCGTCGAGTCATTTCTGACTCATAGCGACCCCATGCACAGCAGAACGAAACACTGCCCGATCCCGCACCAGCCCCACGATCCTTGCTATACTTGAGCCGATCGTTGGCAGCCACCGTGTCAATCCATCTCGTTGAAGGCCTCCCCCTCTTTCGTCAACCCTCCACCCTACCAAGCATGACATCCTTCTCCAGGGAATGGACCCCTCTGACAACATGACCAAACTAGGTGAGATGAAGTCTGGCCATTCTTGCTTCCAAGGACCATTTCGGGTACACTTCCTCCAGGACAGATCTGTTAGCTCTTTTATCAGTCCATGGTACTTTCAAGATTCTTTGCCAGCACCACAACTTAAAAGCTTTAACTCTTCTTTGGTCTTCCTTATTCATTGTCCAGCTCTCACATGCATACCAGGCGATTGGAAATATCATGGCTTGTGTCAGGCGCACCTTA
>NW_006921644.1:685960-702090 GCF_000298275.1 Orycteropus afer afer | reverse complement strand
TGGACTTGTTTTAATTATCTTTAACTTCAAGTTGAACTTGCAGGAATATGAGAAGTTGATGGTCTGTTCCACAATCAGCTCTTGGGCTGATTTTGGCTGAAGATATTGAGCTTTTCCACTGCCTCTTGCCACAGATGTAGTCAATCTGATTCCTGTGTGTTCCATCTGGTGAAGCCCACAGGTAGAGCCGCCATTTGTGTTGCTGAAAAAAGGTGTTTGCAACGAACAAGTCGTCGGTCTTGCAAAATTCTACCATGCGAGTTCCAGCATTATTTCTGTCACCAAGGCCAGATTTTCCAACTACTGGTGATTCTTCTTTGTTTCCAGCTTTTGCATTCCAGTCACCAGTGATAATTAACACATCGCAATTGCATGTTCGGTTAATTTCAGACTGCGGAAGTTGATAAAATTCTTCAATTTCCTCATCTGTGGCTTTGGTGGTTGGGGCATAAATTTGAATAATAGTCATAGTAATGGGTCTTCCTTGTAGGCATATGGATATATTATCCTATCACTGACAGCATTGTACTTCAGGACAGATCTTGAAACATCCTTTGTGATGAGGAATGCCACGCCATTCCTCTTCAAACTGTCATTCCCGGCATAGTAGATCACATGGTTGTCTGATTCAAAGTGGCCAAAAACCAGTCCATTTCAGCTCACTAATGCCAAGGATATTAATCTTTATGCATTCCATTTCATTTTTGACAACTTCCAATTTTCTTAGATTCATACTTTTACATTCCATGTTCCGATGATTAATGGATGTCTGCAGCTGTTTCTCTTCAATTTGAGTGGTGCCACATCAGCAAATGGAGGTCTCAAATGCTTTACCTTATCCATAGGAGTAAGGCTGGGTTTACTCAGATGATGCAGCTCTTTCCCAGTCCTATTTTGAAAGCCTTCTAACCTAACTGGACTCTTCATAAAGTTGCACGGCAATGTATCAAACAGTGTTTCTTTGTTATTCATAAGGTTTTTCCTGGCCTAATCTTTGAGAAGTGGATGGCCTCTTCCTTCTTCCTAGTCTGTCGCAGTCTGTAAGATGGGCTGATACTTGTGTATCATGTGCATTCTACTGGGTTTGAAACACCAGTGGCTCAGCCTCAAGACTCACATCAACACGTCACCACAGTAGGACAAACTGACAGACAAGTTTGTCTCTGTGTTGGAAACCTCTCCTACCACCCTTACCTGGGTCCCTGCGGCTGATTCCTCCTCTGACCAGATTCCTGGGCCTTTTAATCCCTTTTCCCCTGCTCTCCCACCCTGCTGCACTGGGCGTGCCTGAGTTCTCTCTCCTCACCTGAATCCCTGCGGCTGACTGTTCCTCTGTCTGGGTTCCTGGCTTTTAATTCCCTTTCTCCCACTCTCCCACCCTGCTGCTTTGGGCGTGCCTGAGTTCCCTTTCCTCACCTGGATCCCTGTGGCTGACTGCTCCTCTGTCCCGGATCCTGGGCCTTTTATGTCTTCTAAATTTCTTGGCATAGATGAGTAAGTGACTCCAGCTCTGCATCTGTTTATTGAAACATCTCATTGGGTATTCCGTCAATTCCTGAAGGCTTGCATTTTGCAGTTCCTTCAGTGCAGCTTGGGCTTCTTCATTCAGTACCATTGGTTCTTGATCATACGCCGCCTCCTGAAATAGTTGAACATTGACCGATTCTTTTTGGTACAGTGACTTTGTGTATTTCTTCCTTCTTCTTTTGATGCTCCCTGCATCATTCAGTAGTTTATCCATAGAATCCTTCATTACTGCAAATGGAGGCTTGAATTTTTTCTTCAATTCTCCCAGCTTGAGAAATCACAAACATGTTCTTCCTTTTTGGTTTTCCAACTCCAGGTCTTTACACATTTCATTATAATACTTTATTTTTTCTTCTCGAAATGTCCTTTGAAATCTTCTGTTCCGCTCTTTTACTTGATTATTTCTTCCACTCTTTTTAGCTACTACTGTTCAAGAGCAAGTTTCACAATCACTTCTAACATCCATGTTGGTCTTTTCTTTATTTCCTGTCTTTTTAATGACCTTTTGCTTTCTTCATGTATGAGTTAATGTCCTTGATAGCATCCACCAACTCATCTGATCTTCCATCCTTAGTGTTCAGTGCATCAAATCTATTCTTGAGATAGTCTCTAAATTCAGGTAGGTTATACTCAAGGTCGTATTTTGCACTTGTGGACTTTTAATTTTCTTGACCTTCAACTTGAACTTGCATATGAACAATTAATTGATGGTTAGTTCCACAGTTGCCCCTGGCCTTGTTCTGACTCTTAATATTGAACTTCTCTATCATCTTGTTCTAGAGATACAATTGATTTGATTTCTGTGTATTCTGTCTGGCAAGGTCCACCTGTATAGTTGACACTTACGTTGTTGAAAAAGATATTTGCAGTGATCATTGCTCTTACAGAATTCTATCATACAATCTCCAGCTACATTTCCATCACTAAGGCTCTATATTCCAACTAGTGATGTTTATCCTTTGTTTCCAACTTTCACATTCCAATCACAAGTAATGATTAATGTATCTTCATTGCATTTTTGATACATTTCAGGCTGAAGAACTTGGTAAAATTCTTCAATTTCTAGATCTTTGGCTTTAATGGTTGGTGCATAAATTTGAATAATGGTCATATTCTTCCTTTTGGATGCATGGGTATTATCCTATCACTCACAGTGTGGTACTTCAGTATAGATCTTAAAAAGTTATTTTTGCTGATGGATGTGACACCATTCCTCTCCAATTTGTCATTCCTGGCATAGTAGGCCATATGATTGTCTGATTAAAAATGACCAATACCAGTCCATTTCAGCTCACTAATACATAGGTTATCTATCTTCAAGCATTCCGTATCATTATTGACATCTTCTAATTTTCCTAGATTCTTACTTTGTACAGTCCACGTTCTGAGTATTAATGGATGTATACAGCCATTTCTTCTCATTTTGAGTTGGGCCAGTGAATAGGGCAGTAATTCTCAAGTACTGTGTGTGGTCCAACACTGAGAGTAGCACCATCACCCGAGAACTGTTAGCAAAGCAAATTCTCTGCTCCTACCCCAGATCTACTGAGTCAGAAAATCTGAGAGTGAGGCCAAGGGATGATTGCTAACCAATAGGTTGGCAGTTCAAACCCACCAGCCACTCTGTGGAAGGAAGACAGGGCAATCTACTTCCATAAAGATTTACTGCCCCAGAAACCCAATGGGGGTCTCTATGAGTCAGAATCGACTCAGTGGCAGAGGATTTGGTTTGGTTTTGGTCTATGTGATTCTAGAAGGAACCCTGGTTATATAGTCATTAAGCACTTGGCTGCTAACTGAAAGATCAGCTGTTCAAACCCACTAGCTTCTCTGTAGGAGAAAGATGTGGCAATCTGTTTCTGTAAATATTAACAGCCTTGGAAGCTCTATGGAGCAGTTCTCCTCTCTCCCATAGGGTAGCTATGAGTCAGAATTAACAGTAACAGGTTTTGTTTGGTTGGTTGTTTGCGTTTTACCAGGTGATTCTGGTACATGCTAAAATCTGAGACTGTCTTCAATGACATCATCACTCTTTTCCTATATTCTTTAGCCTCTCTTGCTTTGTTTTGCAGAACACATGTGTGCTTTTATTTGACTGGTGACTTTTAATTAAGCACTGTGATCCTGGGTCACTTCTCCCCCACCTCCTCTTGTGTTCTGGAAAGTAGCTGACAGAAACAAGCATTAACATTCCCCTCAATTTGACTGAAGTCTCAGGGTGATGCAAAAGGTTATCAACTTGGCTGCTAACCCCAAGGTTGGAGGTTCAAGCCCACCTGGAAGTGGAAGAAAGACCTGGTAATCTACTTCTGAAAAGTGAGCCATTGAAAACCCTGGGAAGCCCAGTTCTCCTGTGACACGCATGGAGGTCACCATCAGTCAAATTAGTTTCTAAGGCAACTGGTTGGGTGGTTGATTCAGTTTCACTAAACCGTGGGCAGGCTTCTTCCTGAATCTAGGCCCCTGACCTCTCTCTCTCCCTGGCCCTGACAGAATCCAGGTGGAATTTGTGTGATTTCCACTTGACAGTAAACTCAGGAGAGAATTCCTGAGGAATGGACGTATCCACTGCTTGTTGTTGTTGTTGTTGTTGTTGTTTGCCGTCGAGTTGGCCCCGACTCATAGTGACCCCTCCTTGGGTTTCCGAGGCAGTATCACTACGGAAGTAGGATTGCCCAACCTTCCTTCCGAGGAGTGGCTGGTGGGTTTGAACCGCCAGCCTTCTGGTGAGCAGTCAAGTGCCTTAGGCACTATGCTACCAGAGCTCCTTATCCACTGCTTAGTCTCCCCCAAAACAACCTGAAGTACTTCAGTATTTTTCTACCACTTTACTTCAGCCTTTAAACCCTTCCTAAGTCTACTCCAGTGGAGTTGGAGCTCAGACTTGGTTCTGGTCTCTCTCCCATTTGTAATGTTCCCCTCCCCTAATATAATGGCCTTCCTTCCACTCCCTTCCAGTAGTCCTTCCCCGTTCCCTTTTTACAGTATTTTTGAGTAAGGTCATCCTTGCCTGTTTTAACATTGTCCATTACCAGTTTTTTCTTTGACATTCCTCATTTCCCTTTTTTCCCAATAGGAATTCCCTCTCTGAATTTTTCCAATAGCCAAAATGTATAACAGACACAGAAGGTATTGAGGGGTAAACAATGCAGAAAATTATTTGCTGATGTAGACATTTCCCTAAGGCATGTCTTTCACTTGTTTGAGTAACAGGTAGATCAGAGGTAGTTTCCATGGTAACACATGCTCTGCAATTTATAAATTGCAGAACGTAGAGGCAAAAAAATTATTGAAGAAAGCTCATGGAAAGTGTAAAGTTTTTCAGATGAATGTTGGAAATACCTTAAAGTGGCACGTTCCCGCTCATGATAAACATAGAGGTTATGGGTTATTTAAATGGCTGTTGTAAGCATGTGGGGGCCATTGTAATCCTCATTAAACTTCCACTAACCATAAAGACCTCTCTATTCTTAAAATGAACATGCTGTGAAGGTAGTCATTGCAAAATAGCCAGACTGTGACAGACATTAACCTCCTACGTCAATAGCATCTACTTTTACTGAACTCCAGTAAAACCTAGGAATTCTCCACTGGCAGCACTTTTCCTTCCGCAGTAAAGTTTGATTTTTGTGAACCCGTAAATCAAATCACTTTCTCTCTTCAGAACAAAACCCAGACACAGTTCCTTTCTGTCATTTTCATCAGGCATCAAATGGGTAAACTCTCAACTCAGTCCTCCATAACTTGTGGTTGTTTCCTCAGGCAATCAAGCACTGGACAACTCTGCCAACCCTTGTCAAAATCCCTTTTCTGTGGGAGCTGATTTGTGTGCTCGATATTTTCAGGTAATCCCTGGGTGGCACTAAGAGTGTACAAACTGGAAGGGTGGCTGTTGAAACTCACTCAACAGCACCTCCCTTTAAGCCTGGACTTGACAACATTTGATACATGTTTCAGTTAAATATTCTGGGAATAGGAAAGGACATGTGCCCACACATCTGTAGGGATATTGATGATGGTGATGGTGGTGGTGATGATGATGTTGATGGTGGTGACTGTGATGGTGGTGGTGATGGTGATGGTGGTGGTGATGATGGTGGTGGTAGAGGTGATAGTGGTGTGGTGGTGGTAATGGTGGTGGTAATGATGGTGGTGGTGGTGATAGTGGTGTGGTGGTGATGGTGATGGTGGTGACTGTGATGATCATGGTGGTGGTGATGATGATGGAGGTGGTGATACTGATGTGGTGGGGATGATGATGGCCCTCACTGAGAGCATACTGTGTGTCAGACTATGTTCTAAGCATTTTGTATATTGACTCGATTAATTCCTTCAACCATCCTAGGACACAGGTACCATTATTACTCCCATTTTTCAGAGGAAACTGAGGCATAAACAAATTACATAACTTGGCCATGGGCACACACCTACCTAGTGAGGGAGCTAGTACCTTGGGAAATAGGGCAATGATAGTAGCAACTGAAGAGAGAAGGAAAAATGCATGTTTTTTTGTATGACTTCATTTTTATTTCTTTGTTTTCATTACTTTTTAAAAAACTGATTTAGTAATTACTATAGGAAACTTCATTCACTATTGATACTTCACTCAGTGTTCTCTTACATTGGTTTTCACACTTAAAGCAGACAGGCCCCGTTCATGAAACATCCTGGATAACAGCCCAAAAGAGACGGACGCTGTTCAGGTTGAAGTGGGGAAAGGGTGAGGGAATGTCTGTGGGAAGGGGGATAAACGCCAGTCCAATTTCCCTCTTCCAGGACAACTCTGCTGAACCCTAATTCTTCTCAGAACTCAGTTTGAAGTCCTCTTTTAGTGACTCCTCCTTGGGTTTCTCAGGCAGTATCACTATGGAAGTAGTTTGCCCAATCTCCCTTCCGAGGAGAACTGCCAGCCTTATGGTTAGTAGTCAAATGCATAAGCACTATGCCACCAGAGCTCCCCTTTTGTTGGTAGTCTTATCATTATTAAAGTATCTCCCAAATTATAAGTCAAAATTAGGTTGCCAGGACTGGACTGAATCATCAAGACTGTCTAGTTGTTTCTGACTTGATGGGGGCCTGGTGGTGAACACTTGAGAAGTGGGCCTTTGTCTCATTCTAGTTGACATTCTATTTCCCTCCACTTTTTGTGGCTCCTTGGGGTCTTTAAAAGTGGAGGATGCCAACTGGCACTCACTCCTGCTTGGTACCAAGGGCACATTTTGTTTGGCTGGCAAAGTGTCAGAACAGCATGTGGTCTCCTGTTGACCACAGCCTAAGCCACTCTGTTCTAGCTTTACTTACATATTTGAGCTGGCTGGCCCTGTTGGCTCCTCCTTGACCCACAGGCACTGCCTGGTAAACCTGAAATTACTGTCAGAGGTATCAGATCATATATACTAGCAGACCACACACTTAGGAGGGTAGTGTCTACATCTTGCTCCCTAATACGTCCCCTCCTACCTCTCTGTCAGTTTGTTGTGTGGTGTTGACTTGCATGTGGCTATGATTTTGGAAGCTACATCATCAGTATTTCAAATACTAGCAGGGTCACCCATGGCGAACAAGTTTCAGTGAGGCTTCTAAACTAAGACTAGGAAGAAAGGCCTGGTGACCTACTTCTAAAAATTAGCCATTATAAATTGCATGGCTCACAACAGAATACTGTCCAGTATAGAGCTGGAAAATGAGCCCCGTAGAATGGAAGACCCCACACAATGGCTGCAACAACAGACTCCACCATGCCAATGATCACCAAGATGATCCAGGACCTGACAACATTTTGTTACATTGTACTGCATTGGGTCGCCATGAATCAGAGCCCATCACACAGCAACTAATAACAATATGACCTCAGCACTCAGTATATTACCTGGGATGTACTAAACACGCAATGTGTGTTCTTAAATTATTAATTAACTAATGGCTGTAGCATATGCTCTTATTAATTCACTTAAATATCAACATATTAATTATTCTAAAAGAGCAGATGTGGTCTGAAATGCTTAATTTACAAGAAGGAAGCTTTTTGACTATCATAGGTCTTGTTTTCAAATCTTAGGGGGAAAAAACTCCAGCAGGGGATTTGGTGATTTGATGAACCGTGGAATTAATGGCTTGCCCTGGCCAATTGAATGACTCCCTTGTCTGTTAAAGATACTTTTGGCAGCTTTGACACTTTGTTTTACATTTTAAACAGCAGTAGCACAAAAACTCACCTTCCATTGTAAACAAAGAATGATAATCATCTCCATTAATAGGGCACATTAGCAGACTTTGAATATATATCCAAGTGCACAGACAAGTGTGAAGCAAATCATACATTGTTGTTGTTACATGCGGTTGAGTTGGACCCTACTCATAGCAACCCCTCCTTGAGTTTCCAAGGCAGTATCACTACGGAAGTATATTGCCCAACCTTCCTTCCAAGGAATAACTTACATATGAGTTCAGTTTTCCATATTTACCAGTGTAATTCCCTGGAAAGAAAGCCTTCATCTGCCATTGTTTTTCTGTGATTGTAATTGAAAGTGACATTATAACAAATTTTTCTTTAGGCTTTCTAGGAAATTTGGAGATATTCGCTAAACTCCTATCACAAAATACAGCTCTTTAAAAATAAAATTACCAACATTTCATTCATGATTTTTATTATACCTAGTTATTATTGATGGTGGAAGTTCATAAGTCAAATGCTATTTTAAAAAAAACTTTAAATAATATGTATGTACATTCAATGTAAAAATGACTTCCAATTATCAAAATGCTAAAAGAAAAATAATTCACAGGTTTGAAGGTGTGTGTAATTTTTTGCCATCCTAATGACAGCACATAACAACAACAAAAATATACAAGTGTGCCTTCTTTTATGATTGCAGTGGTATTGGTATGAATATTCTCAAGGAAAATTGAAGGTATCAAAATATGTGAGCTATCTATTATTATCTACCTGGGATGTACTAAACACGCAATGTGTGTTCTTAAATTATTAATTAACTAATGGCTGTAGCATATGCTGAGCTATTATTTTTATATCAGAGTTATCCAAAATAGAAACATCATTCAGGTGAAAACAATGTCCCCATTACAGCATTATTTAACACAGTTATCATTATAGTACTTTGTTTCCTAAGTTTTTGTGTCACTTCCCCGACAATATTTTGAGTAACAACAAAGTACCAGGCATTGCAGCTGTTAAATGCAACTTTCCTACAAACTTAGTGGGTCCTGCGGCATTGCAAGGTTGGCGCCAAGATTCTAGATCAGGTTGGTTAGATGCCAGTGTCTCTGCTTTTTTCCTCCTGGGCACATTGCTGCTTTTTACAAATGTTAATTCACTGTTTAATCATGTCGCAGGTAAATTGTGCATTAAAAATTTTAAGCACTCTACACAGATTCACCATTTTACTATATAGTGGCCACATTAAACTGCGCAAATGTTATTATAAATGAAGAAAAAGCTATATTCTTTGTGCACCACTAATGCCCAATTATCTTAATTTTTTCCAGACAATTACCACCCCTGGGAAAGGCATGATCTTTAATATAAATACCATGAAATCAGAGTGATGCCATTCATCTGCAAAACAAACTTTCAGTAAGAAGAAAATACAAGATTGACCCAAAAAACTCCTCATCTCCTGCTTAAAAAAAAAAAGCTGCAAAGCCTCATCTACAATTCAAAATGTCTTTTGCAAAGGCCATAATTCACTGAAATGCCACATTTAGAGATGCTTTCCCCGCAACCCCCTTTTTCTCTCTGTTGGCTTTTAATAAATAAATTCATAGTCACGCCACTAGTCTCTCTCAAAATGCATCGAGCCTTAAATAAAGAAAATGCCGATTTCAGGGGCTGCGGTGTGTTGTGTGACAGCATTTGAAAGGTCACGAGGCCCATCCAGATAATGGGCAGCCCAGGTTCCGAAGAGGAGGGGAGTGAACCAAAACTCTAATACCACCCACCCATGCCATTCAGAGCGCAGCTGCATTTGAGCGTAGCAGTTTTTATTTTCACATCTCAGCATCCATAGTTTGCAATGGGATCAATGGGCATGGCTGTATCAGGGATCAGCACTTGCGGGCGATCTGTTTCCACCGCTGGATTAAAAACGATGATGGTCTGAAATGCACTGCAGGAATCTGGCCTGTGGCCCCATGTGGCTCCACCTGTTGTCACCACCCTTCCCTTTTCTCCCATTTACACGTGGTGGTGGATCTGTCTACACGGACGACTTTCCTTCCTCTTCCCCTGTCTTGCAAATGTAACTGAAATGTTACTTACTCAGTAGATTACTACATGAGACATGCAGTTACATTATGCACCCCATTACTTGCTCTTATGGTGGGCAGAATCTCTTTCGTTACATGTATATTTATGATACTGAAATAATAAAAGCGTTAATGGCTTCCTCCACTGACAGACTGTGAACCCTTGGAGAAGGCTAACCCTTCATGTACTCCCATCACTGCGGGTGTTCCCATTGTCACAATCCTCTTAAAGATGTATTTATTTTAGTAATAATTGATAGCCTCCCCTATTCTGTGAGCCGCCATGTGAGGACAGGGGTCCCTGTCCATATCTTTTTTTTTTTTTTTTCCTGTCCTGCCACAGTCATGGGCAAAGAGTAGATACACAATGAATATTTAATGAAGGAATGAAAAGCTGAACTCAACCCTACTCTCATTGCCCTAGTTCAGATTCGAAGGATGCCACACATTCGCCTACATAAAATGCTACCTGGGCACCCTACTTGTTCATTTTCTGATGGAGCTGTCCCTGTCTTCTCAGTCTCTCAGCAGTTGGAGAGAGGTTCTACCTTGTCCTCCTGCCCTCACCCCATAGTTTTCCAGGCAGAAACCCCTGACTATGCTGTAGCCCAGTCGCTCCAAA
This sequence comes from Orycteropus afer afer, assembly GCF_000298275.1. Taxonomy (NCBI): domain Eukaryota; kingdom Metazoa; phylum Chordata; class Mammalia; order Tubulidentata; family Orycteropodidae; genus Orycteropus; species Orycteropus afer. The sequence continues at coordinate 691,676 of NW_006921644.1, read as the reverse complement.
CGCAGCTACTCCTTGCTCCGCCTACCCACCATGTCCCACGTGTGTCGTACAACAAACTAGTTAACTCTCTCTTCTCGCGATGAAGCGCGAGAGTTTTAAACTGACCAACAAGGCTTCACGGTACTACCTCCGCCCTCACCCTGCTTGACTGACAGCCGCCTCTCCCGAGACTCGCTTGCAGGTGCCGTGTTTCGGGGTGTGAGCGCCTGTGTGGCCTTGCTCCAGGGCACTGTGGTTTCCTCTCTCAGAAGGTGAGTAGTGAATTCCATCCACTTTCTGCCTGGCTACGTGATGTCACTTTCTGGTGCTGCACCTCACTCACAGACCACGATACCCTCTCATCCCCTGTAGGTCGAGTGTGGTATAGCATGTTGGCCATCTCCTCAGGCTCACTGTGTCTGGGGATCCCCCTTTTCTTTGTTCTCCAGTCATGTTGGGCTTCTGTCAGGCACATAAAGGGGCTTTGCTTTCTTCTGTCACGGGACTGGCAGACAGGCTGTCTGCCTCCGCTGCCCTCCCCACCCAAAACACCTCTCACATCCCCACGCTCCCCTAGTTAGCTACTCCCCAGATACCACTTCTTCAGAGAGGAGACGGTATCCAGAGCAGACCAGGGGCCGTTTTATGCCTCCTTAGCATTATACACTGTATTATCAGCAGGCATTTTTGTCACTGTTAAGTTTAATAACCACAGCTTATCAGTCTGTTATACGTATGGGGGTGCCTCGTGTGTTGCTGTGAAGCTGTAAACTATCCAGTATTTCAGACACTAGCAGGGCCACCCAAGTTGCACAGATTTTAACACAGCTTACAGAGTAAGATAGACTGGGAAGAATGGCCTGACAATTATCTTCCAATTATCTACTGAAAATTCTATGTGTAAAAGTATAGTCCTGCCCAAAATAGTGCTGGAAGATCAGCTGCCCCCAGATCAGAAACGCCAAAACCAACCCCAAACCCAAACCCATTGCCATCAAGTCGAGAGCAACCTTATAGGACAGAGTAGACTTGCGCCATAGGATTTCCAAGGCTGTCATTTTTATGGAAACAGACTGCCACATCTTCCTCCCATGGAGTGGCTGGTGAGTTTGAACAGCCAGCCTTTCAGTTAGCATGGGAGCACTTACTATCTGTGGCGCCTGGACCCCTTCCTCAGGTTGGAAGGTATCCAGAATATACAGTAGCCACAGCAATGGACTCCAACATCCCAAGGGTCATGAAGAAGGCACAAGAATGGGCAACATTTCACTCTGTTACACACGCAACAGCTACTAACACCAACCTGTTTAATAATGGAGTGAGCCCTTATATATTTATTCAGCATTTTATTCTGTGCACCAAACAGAAGTAAATTTTTTTTGATATATGAACAGATATTTATAAAGCACCTACTTTGTTCCTAGCAGTGATAAGCAAGTTTAGAAACAGCGGCAAGCTCTGCAGAGATACCTAGTAATAGATAAAAATAATATCTAAATAAGTAGAAGTCAAGAAGTCTGTAGAAATCTTCTGTCATTAGTACTATGGATAAGAATAAACTATATTAATGTATTGTTGAGAGCCGTCATACTGATTTCTACTAATGGTGACCCCATGGGACACAGTAGAACTGCTGTGTAGAGTTTTCCAAGTTGCCATCTTTACAGGAACAAATTGCTAGCTATTTCTCCCACGGAGTTGCTGACTGGGTTTGATCTGCCAAACTTTCAGTTAGCAGTCAAGTGCTTAACCATTCCACCGCCAGAGCTACTTACATTAACATAAGGTAGGATGCACTATGTGGTTTAAAATCAGGAAAAGTACACATCAGTGTTGTATCCTTTCACCATACTTATTCAGTCTGTATGCTGAGCACATAATCTGAGAAGGTGGACCATATGAGGATGAATGTGGCAACAGGATTGAAGGGAAGACCGTTAACAGCCTGCGGTAAGCAGATGACACAACCTTGCTTCGGACCCTGGAGGAGAGACCTGACTGAGGTAGACATCCTGCCCTCTGGCCACTGCAATGCAATCCTGCAGGTGTGTAGCTTTACAACTCTGAATGTTACTGCATGTGAGAAGAGAAGTCATCGGAGACTGGAGAGCAAGGTGTGCTGTGGTCTGATTTGGTAAAGATGGTAATGTGATCTGAATACATAATAAAGGTTTGCTCTCGTTGTTCCGTGGAATAGAGACGATTATGTAAAAGGTAGCAGCAGACAGACTAGTTAGCAAAGTACTGTAAATGTACCGGAGAGAAATGTTTGGATGCTGGGTATGTTTTCAAAGTGGAGCTTTTAGGATTTGCTGGTGGAATGGTTGGGATTTGTGAAAGAGAACTAGTTCCATGACCCCAGGGACTTCAAGGAAGAGAGCAACTATTTAATGAAATAGGAAGTAGGGACAGGTTTGGGATGGGTAGCTTTCGAGAGGAAATCAAGAGTTGGTAATCAGTTCTAAGAAAACCCAGTTTTCTTCATGGTTGAAACAGCAAAGAACTTACTGCATTAGAAGCTCATGAGCAAGATACCATAGTCAGGGGATTTTATATGGAAATCTTGACAGTGTACTGTGAAGAAAATAAACATTCTTTGTGTCATAGTAATTCGTTTTTTAAATCTTTTATTGAACAGTTGGCTTATAAGGTGACTACAGGGCCAAATGCCTAATCCTTTCTGATGGTTTAAAACGTATGGTTTCAAGTGACTGTAGTGAACACAGTGTTCAATGCATTGTCACTCCTAACTATGCTGAGTACTGTAACTAGATTGATAAGTACTATCACTCGACAGTAAATTATTACAGTGATTTCACGCTAGTCTGTCTTATACCCTCCAGTTGAGAGCTAGGAGTCAGACCAGCAGGTGCCTTCATCCTCCAATCCTCCCCATCCCAACTCTCCACCTTGTTGTTAGGTGGTCTCCGACTCATAGGAACCCCAAGTGTTACAAAACAGAACCGCTCCATAGGGTTTTCTTGCAGAAACAGATTGCTGAGTCCCTAGTTGGGGACCACCAACCCTTGGGTTAGCAGCCAAACGCTTAACTGTGTTACCAGGGCTTCTTGCCGCCCACCCTAGATAAATGATTAACCTCTGGAGCCCTCATGCCCTTCCCAGTAAAGGGAGACACAGTAGCATTGAGCAAGGGATTTCCAGCCCCAGCACGTACCAATGCCCAGTCGAAGCTATCTCATCTCACTTAGAGTCCAGTAGCCAGGAAAGGCTGAAGACAGGGTTGGGAGATACCATCCTCTGGGGCTGTAAGACGCCTCCTGCCCAGCCAAGGGTATATCATGAGGAAGAGAAGGAGCAGATGCCTCCTCCTTTTTCTTTTTCTGGCTGAGTCATTCATTCCTTCGTTAGTTACCTTCATAGCCACTCAAGTGGGCGTGTCTACTGTGAGAAGCCAGCCACACAGAAGCACCAATGGGCAGGGGTACTATCAGAGGGGCTTCAGGCCCTGCCCTTGGAGCTATGCCAGCTCCCCGTGTGCCCAGAAAGTCTTTCTGGAGGGGGTGGGGGTAACGGGCAGGCCTCTGGACCCCAGGCCTGCATGACTTCTGTGGCATGTGTTTTATGGGATACCCAGAGTGACCCTCAGTGGCCACATGCTAGAGACAAGGAACTGCTCGTTTAGGAGATGGTGCTCACTACTACGACACCGCCCACAGTGAAGCCCTTCCTGGAAGAGAGGGGCAGGTGTCCACCATCCCAGTGTTGGGCCAAACAGTCCAGCAGCAGGGACCCAGACTGTCACACCTGTGATTTCAAGGTCTTCTAATGTGCACAGGTGAATTTAAATGCAGGGTACTAGTATTCAGGGGAGCTCTGGTAGCATAGTGGCTAAGACATTTGCCTGCTAACCAGACCGCTGGCGGTTCAAACCCACCAGCCACTCCTCGGAAGGAAGGTTGGGCAATCCTACTTCCGTAGTGATACTGCCTCGGAAACCCAAGGAGGGGTCGCTATGAGTCGGATTTGACTCGAGGGCACATAACAACAACAACAACAACAAGTATTCAGAGTCTGGAAGGAGGGCAGCTGTGGTTAATACTCCCCCTGCCCCTAGCCAGGTGGTAGGTGTGAAGGGAATCCGGCTTGTTTTAGTGTGTGGGTTTAGTGGTGCTGTAGGAGTGCTGTGAGAAGGAGAGCCTGGGTGGCGCAAGTGGGTAAGTGCCGTCCTACCAACCTCAAGGTTGGTGGTTCAAGCTTGCAGGTGCCTTGAAAAACCCCATTGAGTAGCAGTTCTACTCTGCACCAGTGAGGACTTACCAGCAGCTGTGGTTGTTGTTGTGTGGTGCTGCTTCAGGGGTTGTCTTCACTAAAGTGTGGTGTTTGCTCTCCTGTCTTCTCCTTCCCTCCCTCGCCCCTTCCCTCCCTTCCTCTCCTATGGGCCCCCCCCCCCATTGTCTGTCCCGTCTTCCGTCTCCTAGTGCTGTGATCCAGGTAATGCTATGAAACTGCATAATAGATACAGAACTCTGGGCTGACTGGTTAAGGTATTCAGTTACCACTTAACACAAAAGCAAGCCTGTGAAGATTTAATTAGGAATCTTTCAACCTAATTGGATGTCTAATTAGCTTGCTTTCAGCTATTTTCTTTGGGAAACTCCCATGATAAATCTTTCCTTCACCCTAAACCCCCCTCCCCCCAATGCTACCCCTACTAATGCAAGGGGTGCGAGAGAGAGACACTACGAGCAAGAGACTCTGAACTTCCAAGAAGTCAGCATATGAGTTAATAGTAATGTACCATCATTGCATTCCTGGTTTTGACAATGGTTTATTATCATTGGTGAAGCTAGGTGAGCAGTAGGTACATTAGGTACATGGGGTTTCCAAGGCAGTATCTTTATGAAAGTAGCTTGCCCAACATTCCTTCAAGGAGTGACTGGTGAGTTTGAACTGGCAGCCTTCTGGTTAGCAGTCAAATGCCTTAGGAACTATGTCACCAGAGCTCCCACTTGGGAACTGGTAGATGGGAGCTCTTCATACCATTTTTGTGCTTATTTTAAACACACCCAAATCATTGAGATTTATAAGACAAAATTTGAATTTTCCATTTTATCTTTGAGGTTACAGTGATTAGTTTAGATAGTAATCATTTCCATGAAATCAGGCCAAATGAATGCAGCATTTGATATAATTCAAGTAAACACCAGGTTGTTGTTGTTGTTGTTGTTGTTATGTGCCGTCGAGTCGGTTGATCCAAAATCAATTAAGATGACTTCAAAACACAGCAGCCCTTCTAAACTTTGTTGGAAAAGATTTTCCTGGCTGTTTTTCATTCCTCATTCACTTTAGGCCAGATTATGCTACTTCACCATCCACGTATAAATCATCGGTTATAGATAAAACCCCAAATAAAGTTGTCAGGTTGATCTTCTTTGCCTAAAGTAGTGAATAGTCCATTTTATGGCCTTTACAATTAAGGCTTTCATAATTATTTCAATGGAAAGTACCTACAAAGTAACAGTGGTTCATAATAGGTAAATATATACTATGGTATATACTCTATTTTATATACTATTGTAGAGTCCTTAGAATTTTCTTTTTTTCCCCAAAGAGAAGTTGGCATTGAGTCAATTCCAATTCATGGTGATGCCGTGTGGCATGTAGTCGAACTGCACTCCATAGGGTTTTCAGTGGTGGCCTCTTTTCAGAACTAGATCAATAGGACTTTCTCCCAGGGTGCCTCTGGGTGGACACAAACTTTCAACTTTAAGATTAA
>NW_006921644.1:672849-685640 GCF_000298275.1 Orycteropus afer afer | reverse complement strand
AATGATGCAGGAAACATCAAAAGGTGGTGGGAGGAGTACAGAGTCACAGTACCAAAAAGAACTGGCCGGTGCTCATCCATTTCAAGAGGTGGCATATGATCAAGAACCAATGATTTTGAAGAAAGAAGTCAAAGCTGCACTGAAGGAATTGGTGAAAAACAAGGCTCCAAGAATTGATGGAATACCCATTGAGATGTTTCAACAAACTGATGACGTGCTGCAGGCACTTACTCATGTATGCCAAGAAATTTGGAAGACAGCTACCTGGCCAACTGGAAGGGACCCATATATGTACCCATTCCAAAGAAAGGTGATCCCACAGAATGTGGAAAGTTTCTAACAATATCATTAATATCACATGCAAGTAAAATCTTGCTGAAGATAATTCAAAAACAGTTGCAGCAGTATATTGACAGGGAACTTCCAGAAATGCAAGCTGGATTCAGAAGAGCACGTGGAACTAGAGATATCACTGCTGACATCAGATGAATCTTGGCTGAAAGCAAAGAATACCAGAAAGATGTTTACTTGTGTTTCATTCACTATGCAAAAGAGTTTGTGTGCATAATAACAAATTATCAGAACACTTAATTGTACTCATAAGGAACCTGTTCCTAGGAATCTGTCATTCAAACAGAATATGGGGATACTGCATGGTTAAAATCAGGAGGAGAATGTTTCAAGATTGTATCCTTTCATCATACTTATCCAATCTGTATGCTAAGCAAATAATCCGAGAACCTGGACTATATGAAGAACAACATGGCATCAGGATTGGAGGAAGACTCATTAACAACCTGTGAAGTGCAGATGACACAACCTTGCTGAAAGTGAGGATGACTTTTAAGCTCTTACTGATGAAGATTAAAAACTATAGTCTGCAGTATAGGTTATGTCTCAATATAAGAAGACGAAAATCCTCACAATAGGACCAATAAGCAGCATCACAATAAATGGAGAAAAGATTGAAATTGTCAAAGATTTCATATTGCTTGGTTCCACAATCAACATCAATGGAAGCATAAGTCAAGCAATCAAACAATGTATTGCACTTGGCAAATCTGCTGCAAAAGACCTCTTCAAAGCACTGAAGGGCAGAGATACCTCTTTGAAGACTAAGGTGCACCTAACCCAAGCCATGGTGCTTTCATTTGCTTCATCTGCATGGGAAAGTTGGAAAATGAATAAGGAAGAACGAAGAAGAGTTGATGCTTTTGAGTTGTGGTGTTGGCGAAGAATGCTGAAAGTACCGTGGAGCACCAGAAGAACTAACAAATCTGTCCTGGAAGAAGTGCAGCTGGAACACTCCTTGGTAGCGAGAATGGCCAGACTTTGTCTCACCTACTTTGGTGGTACTGTCAGAAGGGACTATTCCCTGGAGAAGGATATCATGATTGGTAAAGTGGAGAGTCAGTGAAAGAGGGGAAGGCCCTCAATGAGATGCATTGACACAGTGGCTCCAATGATGGGCTCAGGTTTAGCAAGGATTGTGAGGCTGGCACAGGACCCAGCAGTGTTTTCTGTTGTACACAGGGTTGCTAGGAGCTTACCTGATAGCACCTAACAACAACAAGGGTCTCCATACGCTGATCAAATTTTGTCCCTTCAAACTGATGTTCCAAGGTAGTTCAAGAATCAAAAAGAAAGGAATAGCCACGTAATTTTGTAATGGTTCTTGTGCAACACGTATTTCTATGTTTAAGAATCAGAATATTCTTTTGTTTATATGCAGCATATACTGAGCAAAATTTGACCTTAGAATTCTTTCAAAGCTCTAATGAACAACTTTAAAAACCTGTGTTCTATGGAACACATGTTGGGCATTACTATTAGAGGGAAGAGAAAGAATTGAGGTCAATTTAATGACCTCAAAATATTCGTTCTTTCCACCTCACCTTATTTTTTTAATTGCTTCTTAAAAGCAACACATGAGAGATTTTTGCTTACCTTAATTGAAGGTCTACATGACTAGAAGCATTCTTACATCTTACGTAACACAGTTTCCCTGTCCTTGGAGCTCAGTGTTCTCTTTTCATACTGGCTGCTTTTCATGTCTTTGATCTCAGCAAGTTCTTTCATGCCTCACGGCTTCATCACAGGCTGTTCCCTCCACTTATAATGCATTTCCCTCTAATCTATACAGCACTGCCTTTTTACAGTCCATTCAGTTACCATTTAAATAAATGTTACTTCAAATAATATTTGAAGAACTAAGACACTATGATAATATTGACTTTAAATAGCAAAGTTCACTGACATTCAAAGGGGATTTGCAGACAGGAGAGGAAGACCTGTCTAAAATCTTCTTCCAAGACCAGGTAGGTCCCAGTGATGAGTAGAAGAATGCTAAAGCAATGGCAGCCCCATGAACGGTCATATCTAAGTCACTATTCATACACTCCCTTCTGTTAGAAATCTTCTGTTAGTGGGGCCTTCAATACTGTTTTCAACCATTAGCCATGGCCTTGAATATATGTAAGCAATGTAAAGGGCCAGTTGGCATATCCTCTGCCTCTGCCTTTAACCTCCACTCCTGTCTTTTATTTCCCTTTTCTCATCAAGAAGGGAAAAGTTAAAATTTTGCTGAAGAAATGAAAATAAACTTTGTGATTGAACGATCTTACCTGCATCCACCACACATTTATTACTAGCTGTCACTGTTGACTGAGGCTGTGCTGGCAACTTTGAGTTGCAAATGTGAATGTTTAGCTTTGCTCCACTTTGCAAGAGAACTGTAATCCTTTGCTAAATCAGCTGATTTATCAAACAGTTCCAACTCTTGGCCTCCCCACCTGTTTGTCAAAATTCTCAATCAGTAGCAACCACTTGGATCATTTATTTTTACATGTAAAGATAAAAGAGAGCAGCACTCTGTATTATATGTTATTTAAAAATAACATTTACCCAGTGACCTTGCCAGTTTTACAATTATCTTCAAAATTGGGTCTTCTTTCTCTTCAGCTTCATTTTGAACTTGATTACAGCTACCTATTTATAGAAAACGAGGGTATGAGTCAAATTAGAGACAGGAGGTATTAGTCAAAAGAAAGAAATAGAGAAACGTGGTTATTAACATGAAAGAGTGAAAACAGCTTAGCTTGAAAACTCTTGGAGAACAGTCCTTCAAATGGAGTTATTTAAAGGCTTATTGACAGTAATAAAAATGGTGTTTTTATACAAAGTCAAAGTTACAGCAATAAGAGGCAAGTACTTCCCGAGACTGCCGTGTGTATGCACGTGGCAGTGGAGAATTCCCAGTAGAGAAGACTGTTCCGTTTGGCTCATCCACTAGTAGTGAGAGTCCTTGTTGAATGGACCTTTGGGTTAGGAACCCTCACTGTGGCTAAAGAGCTAGTGTCATGAGATGGAGTGTGGTACGAGGACTACAAGGGAGGAGGTAGGCGGTGGGTGTGAGAGCCTTCCAAGGCCCAGTGCAGTGTACATTAATTACTACTTGCCCAAACCGCTTTATCTTTTACCTTCTTAGAGCCCTAGGCAGCGTCAGTAAAGGGAGCAGAGCGAGCTGGCTGGGGAGGTGAGTCTCCCTGCGCTGCTCCATCCCATCTATGTCCCAGCCTGGCGGTGGGCTGAGTCTCAGCCCCAAAAGATCTCTTCACAGGCATGGTCTTCTTCATCAGCTGCAGAAGAGGCAGGGGGGAGAAGGCTGGATTTCCGGCCGAGGGGCCCCAAAAGGACGTATTCCTTGCCATCTCCGGTGTAAGGGAAAGACAAGGGGAGGACAAAGGATTAAAAGCGCAGATTCTGGGCTGTGTGGAGGCCCCGTGTATTTCCGTTAAGTGGCCTGGAGGCTACAATGGGGAGGGCCCAGGGGCAGCTCCAAAGGATACCGTCTGGGTACAGAAAATTCCTGTGAGTGAGAAAGAAAGGAAAAAAAACAAAACAAAACCAATTTTCAGTCAGCCTCCAGCTCTTATCCCCTACCCAGATCCATCTTCAGGGTCAGGGATCCAGCCTTCACCCAGCTACTGCCTGTCAAACCAGGCTGTGTGCTTTTCCCAGACACTGATCTCACCTGGGGGTGCACCACTCTGCACTTCCGGGGAACTGCCTTGGCAACCGAACTGAGCCCTCTGGAGACAGCAAAGACCCTCAGGTGAGAAGGATGAGTGAGGGGCTGGAGAAGCCCAGCTGGCGGGCAGCAAGGTGAGCTCAGTGCACACATACATTCCACCCAGCCACCTGTGACAAAATGGCAGTAAGCCCCTTCCCAAATGTGTGGGCAGTTAAAATATGGGCCACTTGGAAAGACATCGTGTTTCTTAAACATTTCGGTGTTAAAGTGCCCTCATAGAAATATAATCCAGCTTCCTTAGAACGTATGGGCTTTAGCCAAGCTGGCTTCATGAAATCAGATGTTTTATTCCCATTTAATTCCCAAAATAAAGTCTCCCAGCCATGGTGGTGGAAATATTTAGTAAGAATAAGATTATTATAATGATTCCCGCTAGGAACTGTGGTCCCCGCCTAGAACTATACTTTTATTCTGCAGCATTTTTTTAATTGCAAGAACTCAGTTCTGCTCCCAGGCACCCCTGGGCGCACCCCTGGGCTAAGGGACATCTTCTGGTGTCTGATGCTTACCTCAGTCCTGGAGGCTTCCCTCCTGCTCTCAGGCCCTTATCAAGTGCTGCTTAGGGGGGAGGGAGCAGTTTGGCATTCCACTCCTTAGTAGCACCAGTGCTTCTGTTATGTATTTGGGTCTCACTTCCGGTAGAGTCTGAAAAATAAACAAATGAATCAACAGAATTGACTGAGTCTGCTCTTAATAGAGAATTATAAATGTCTTTTGAATACACTTTTCAGACTTAGAGAGGAGCCTTCAATAGTGTACTCGTCTGTAAGCCATCCCATGACACTCATACCTGTTTATCTGCTGATTAATGGATGTTCAGTTGGCCAAGCCAAAGGATAAAATGCCACAGTTCTTCAGCTTTTGTTCTCCAATTAATTATATTCTTTTCCTACCTGTTATTTTTTTTAATAAATCAGTTTTAGACTTACACAAAAACTGTGACGGGGCTACAGAGTGCCCATATACAATCAGCCCAGACAGACAACTCCTACTTGCCTTTTAATGTTGTGTAACCTTGTCCTCGCTTTGAAGCAGTCTTGAACCAACCCCTGCTGGCAACACATTCTTTATCACACCACCTTCACCTGTTGCACGTGCACCTTTTAAAACGTTAAAAAGTCTTTGAGCCTTTTCTTGCCCGGAAATTCAAAAGCAAAACCATCCAGTCGATTCTGACTCATCGCTACCCCCAAAGGACAGAGTAGAACTGCCCCATACGGTTTCCAAAGCTATAAACATTTTTTTTTTTTTCAAGGCCGTAAATCTTTATGGAAGTAGACTGCCACATCTTTCTTCCACAGAGCAGCTGGTGAGTTACAATCACCAACTTTGGTCAGCAGCCAAGCGCTTTAAGCACCCGGCCACCGGTGTTCCTCTCTTACACTAAAGACTAAATATGAACTGTGTGCACCTGTTCCAACTTACCTACAAATTGGACTTAAAGACACACTTAAGAATAGATCTGTAGATAGCCTGTATACAGCCCACACTGTTTTCCATTATATTAGTTTTCTTGTATTAGTATGGCTCATCTGTTCCAATTACAAATTAATATGGATTTATTGTTATTAACTGAAGTCTATACATTATCATATTTCCCTTAGTTTTTACCTAATGTACTTTTTTTATTCCAGAATCCCATCCAGGATACTACATTATATTTAATAGTCATGTCTCCTTAGGCCACTCTTGGCTGTGACAGTTGCTCAGATTTTCCTTGTTTTTGATGACGTTGACAGTTTTGAAGAGTGCTTGTCAGGTATTGTAGAAGCTCCCTTAGTTAGGATGTTTGGGATATTTCTCTTTTGATTAGACTGGGTCATGGGCTTTCAGAGGAAGACCATAAAAATAAAGGACCATTCTCATCCCAACATATCGAAGGCACATACAGTCAGTATGATTTCTAAGTGTTGATGTTGACATTGGTGACCTTCTAAGGAAGTGTTTGACAGGTTTCACCACTCACAATTACTCTTCCCCGTTTCCATCCTGTCCTCTTTGGAAGGAAGTCACTATGTGAAGCCCACTCTCAAGGAGTAGGGAGTTATGCTCCACTTCCCTGACTGCAGATTGTCTACATAAATTATGTGGAGTCCTTCTGTACAGTTCTTCCATCTCCCTCATGTATTTATTTATCATTTATCCAATTATTTCTATCAGTGTGGTCTCATGGATATCTATTTTATACTTTGGGTTATAATCTAATGTGACTTTATTTTGTACTCATGTTATTCCAGGTTCGGCCACTCTGATTTCTTATGAGAAGAATACATCACTTCGCAGGTATTCTTCCCCAAAACACATGGCCCCAGTCTCATCATGAGAAAAACAGAGTATCCCAGTTTGGGAGGCATTCAACAAGACACTTGGAAGTTTATTTCAAGACCATCAAGGTCATGGGCAACAAGAAAAGTCTAGGAAATTGTCACAAATCCGAGGAGACATGACAATGAAATCTAAGGTAAGGTCCTGGATTAGATTCTAGAGTGGAACATGAACACTACCTTAAAAACTTGAGGAATCCAAATAAAGTCTAGACATTAGTTAATAGAAAAATTACAGCCTGTTTCTTAGTTTTGATCAGTGTGCCGTGAGAATGTAAGTTGTTGACAGAGGGGGAAACTGGGTGAGGAAGTGTCTGTTTACCACTGGAACTTCTCTGTACATTGAACAGTATTCCCAAATAAATAAGTTTATTTTAAAAACTTGTTTCTTAATTTATAATAAACAATCTCTTAAAGAGGATATATAGTCAGCACATGATAGTCAAGCACCGTGGCTTAACTGGCATGGCTGTATTTCTAAGAGAGAACAGTATAAACCACAGGTGTCAGAAATACTTGTGACTTTCTAATCTAAAGAAGCCACCAAAAGATTTGAAATACATTATCTTTACATGAACCAGGCTGTCAAGCAGAGTTGCTTTTTCTTACAGTGAACAGTATTCCATATTTCTTTCCTGAAATTATTAATTTTGCAAGAAGAGCCATTCTTGAATGTAACTGAAAAACAGGCTTAAAATGTACTTAACCCATTAAATATTGGTGGATCTACTCATTGCTCCATTCACACTGCATGGAATTATAAGAAGAGAATTTTATTACGGCAGGGGGCTTACTCCATAAATTTTCAAAACTCTAAATAAATACAGTCCAAGGAAGCTACAGTGTATGCTGTCATTTAAAAATCTCTCATGGAGTCAATGAAGTGAGTGTAAGAACTACATATTACCAATCTTCACCTCTTTACTTAGAGGGATACTGTGTCATATTAATGCCAACTAAATATGTTTATAAATATGTATTCTGTCACTATTGATGCATATGAGTCATAATGCAATATAGTATACAACACTGACATTTGATTCCAAGGATGTACCAATTAATTTTTACATATTTATTATCTAATAAATCATAAATTGCTCTGATGAGTAGATTACAGATAGACCCGTGATGAAATTAGGTGATCACATGCATCAATGAACCTTTATAAAAGTAATTATATCATTCTATTTGGAAAATTACAATTTTTCTTTTTTCTCATATCAGTAGTCTAGTATTTGGCATGGATTGCATCTCATTAACAGAACAGTAAAATTGAAAGTAGAACAGGTGGAGTGTTGATTCAAGTCTCTGTAGCAAAATCACAGCCTTGTATTACTTAATTACTTAATACAGTGTAATAACTATTTCAGAAACATGTATGCCACTTAAAATATGGAAAATATAGGTGAAATGTGGTGTGGATATTTATTTTTTCTCCTTAAATATTTAAATTCCTTCCAGTTAAGAGAAGGATGGAGATGAAAAAACAGTTCAGGGTAAGTTGGGAACTTGAGGAAACATTACTCTGCTTTCTCGCATATAATTTGGTTTTCTACCAAAAGGGTACATTTGACGTTCTTCCAGCTACCACTAAAACTGTCAGAAAATCCTTGAAAATAGCATTTAAAAAATCAGTAGTGCCCCTTCACATCTCTTAAATTGGTCAATTTGATTGCCTAGTTCCCTGAAACACTTTGGAATTCACTTGCGTATGGATGGCTTATGCCAGTCATTATAAAAGCCATTAAAGAGAGACACCAAATTCAGAGAGCAAGGGACATTATTAAAATGTGTCCTCAGGTGCCACTTAGAAGGGAAAGCAGGACTTTTTGAATTTATGCTTCTCCTGGTCACTAACCAATCATTGTAAGTGATAAAAAGTTTCTGGCTTGTTAAGTCAGAATGACAATTGTTAGCACCTGGTTTAAAAATATAATATTTAAAAATTGCAAGCATGCATTTCTACTATGTATACAGGATGGTGTGGTACAAATTGAAAAAAAGAGATATGATTTTCACCTGAAGGTGACATTTAAATTACAGGCCTCTCCTGAAGTCAGGAGCTTTGAGAGGAACTCCTCTGAGTTTGCTTTATTTCTAGTTTCAACCTAGGATTCAAGGACTGTTTCTTAAGATGGCAATTCAGTCAGACACTACATGCACTTCTGCAGCAGAGACCCAAGAAACCAAGTGAAACATACAGATGGTCGTCCTGGAACCCTGAGCGTCAAATGAAAGGTAAAAAATTAGACGAAACACCAAAGAAGAAACTAAATGAAAACAGCAAATGAGGAGAGAGGTGGAGTGCAGGTGCCCTGCCAGCAAGGTGTGGACATCTTGAGACAAAGCAAGCAGCATTCCCATGTAAGGAGCGCAGGAAGGCAACTTCATGGATAGACACGTCCAGACTGAAGCAAGGTGAGAAGAACACGAACTAGATTTAAGGAAGGAAAGTGTAGGAAGGAGGGTGAGAGCTCTAGGGAACCAGGGAACTACAGAGTAGAAAGGGGGCAAGAAAATAGGGATAGAACTACCACCAGCAGTGATCCCTGGGTATTTAGATTTAAGACCCACACAGAGAGGAGGGTCCATGGAGTCGTTGCTGGAGACACTGGACTCTGGCCGTCCACCCCTCTCCCTTTGGCTTGGAGCTGTGACGTGATAGCCTACTACACTCACCTAGGCATATAATGGTGACCACATAAGTGACCAGTGACCAGAAGGATACACAATCTTCCTTCCCCCCTTGGCCTCCCAGTTACCAGAGGTGTGACCCCTCCCCCTAACCTGCCCATTCAGTGACTGGTGGCATCCGCCTGCTGCCCCTCCCCTGCCCAGTAGTCAGTTGTGTGATCCCTGTGCTACTGGACAGTCAGCCAGCAGCATGTGTAACTAGAGTTATGCCTGCTGCCACCCCATACCCTTAGCAGCTGGGGGTGCACTCACTGCCACAGTGATTGGCAGCATGGATACCACACCCTTGGTGGCCGGTATATGCCCCTGTAGATCATTCATGCACTCCATACCACCAGATCAGTGTCTGGCAGTTTGTGTACCCCTGCTCACTAGGTGATCTGCAGCACACTGCCGTGATGTCTGAACTGGAGGTGAATCCCCATCTCAGCCACATCCTACTGCCTTGCTTCCCTCTTGACTGTTGGCAAACACTTTTTGTGCCACCTGCCTGGCAACTGGAAGCCCAAGCCCTGTTCACTCCCCCCCCTCCACATACTCACCAACCACCCTTGTAACCAGTGGCGTGGGTGCCCATGCTGCTCTTAGGGCAACTAGAACCCATACACACTCACCCCCACTATCTGGCAACTGGCAAAGCTTACCCACAGAGCCCACAGCCTGATGACTTGCAAGAGCATACCAAATAATACCCATGCCCAGTCTCCAGGCTCCCAAGCACATCACCTCAGAAGCGATGCCCAACACATCCCCAAAACTGCCCCCTACAGCTCTGCCTAATGACAGCAGGAGTTCCTAGTGCCTTCATCCAATGTTTGCCCAGCTGCAACATTATATACTCCACACCCAGACAATTCCAGCAGGCTGACAGTTCATGCTTTGAAACCTCTGATCCCCCACCCTCTACTGAAATACCAACTCATACATGCACATAGGGCCTATCCCATCCATTTAGAAGCACTTTCTCACAGTATCTACAGAGACATCCTGCCTGCCCTGACCTTCAGTGGATGCAGTAACTGCTCCCACTAACCCGAAAGGACACCATGATACACTGCCAGCCACTACTCCACCCACCCAGAGGCAGTGGTGAATGCTTCTGTGCTGCCGAGTAAGCAGCCAACAAAGCTCACCTCACCTGCCCAGATAAAATATATAAACAAAATAAAACAAAAAAGAGCAAACAAACAATAAGCAAATAAATAATGCCTAATAAACAGAAGATGATATCAAACCATATAGAGGAGGAGGACAAGATGGCTCAAGCAAATGACCAAAATAAAAGGACAGAAAACCTTCCTGAAGAAGAAATGAAAACAGAAATAGCAAATAAGGAATTCAAAAGACATATATAGGATCCCCCACTCATCTGTCAGTTTGTCATACTATGGAAGAGGAACAAATAAATCTGTCATGGAAGAAGTACAACCAGAATGCTTCTTAGGTGTGAGAATGGCCAGACTTTGTTTTTCACATTTTAGTCATGTTATCAGAAGGGAACAGTACCTGGAGAAATATAATGTGCTTGGTAAAGTAAAGGTTTTGTAAAAAAGGTGAAAACCCTCAATGAGATGGATTGACATGCTGGGTGCAGTGGTGGACTGAAGCACAAAGGGACACCAATAAGACCAGGCTCTGATTTCTTGGCAGAAACCAGCAAGAAGACAATGGGATGACATATACAAAATCCTGAAAGGAAAGAATTGCCAACCAAGAATCATATATCCAGCAAAATTGTTTCTCAGATATGATGCCAAAACTAGAACATTCCAGATACAAAGAAATTTACAATTTGTAAAAATCAGATAACCTTACAAGAAATATTAAAGGGAATCATTCAAACAGAGTACCAATGACATCAAACAACAACTGAAGACCAGAATGCATGATAGCATCACCTAGGTACCAATCCAGATAAAAACAAAATCTTAAAAATGAATTAAAACCGGGTAGTTCTGGTAAGATAGCGGAATAGGAAGAAAGACTGCACAGACCCTCTTCAACAAAGAAAAGGGGAACCAATTAACACAGGTACAGAAGATAATCCTGGACCCCTGACCCTTGAAGGGAAGGATATAGAAGTGGACTAAACTCCAACTAGCAGAAGAATTTTCATGAAAACACCAGAAAAGGAAACATACAGAGCTGTGGTCTGGCAGCAATCCTGATAGCACAGACAGCTTAGATATTGCCAAGTGGTAGTAGGACGTAAGAATTATCCTAAAAATTGGCCCTGCTAACCAGGGGCTGCATGGAGGACTGCTCTGGTGGCTGGGGAATAAAAGGGGAAGCAGCGAAGAGGAAGATGGGCTGAGCTGTGGACTTTTGCCTGTCTGGAGGGTGTAGCCATTTTGAATGTTTACAAGCAGCTTGACAATTTTGGATATTTAAAGCAACAGCATTCTCCCAGATTCCAGGGACTTAAGAACAGGCTCCACTTGCCAGGAGCCACAAGGACATTCCAGATGTGCACAACTGGCAAGGTGCGACATTTCCCTTGTTACTCTTATACTCCACACAGTCTTGGTGAATGGAGGTGCAGCTACCCCTCACTTCACCCACCATCTGGCCTGGCAGGAATTCCATCCCAGTCTACATCCTTGGACGGAGCCTGGATGCCCTGACCAGCCCCAATTTTTTTTCCTGTTTTCTGTTTTTTAGTTTGTTTGATTTTTTGTCTGTTTTAAAACTACTACTACTATTATTTTTGTCCTTTTTACTATTATTCTTTATTCTTCCCCTCCCAGGTTCTAGTTTTCAGCTTTTTTTCTTTTCCCTGTTCCTGATTGCATTCCTTGATTTTCTTTTTGCTTTTTTTCCAATTTTTCTTTCTTCTTCTGTACCTCTTTTTCTCTTACTGTCCTCTCCCCAGATATTGTGGGTTACCCCCCCCCTTTTTATTGGTTGTTGTTCCTGTGTGATTACACAGTGTCTTTTGTCCATTTGCTTTTACTTTTTTGTTGGTTATTCAGTTGGCATTTTTATCTAACTGAGGACAGCAACAGTCCCCATATGACACAACTACACCCACCCTCCTGCAGCTTCACTTACTTTCTTCTCCACCAACAGGCCAATGATAAAAACCACCAAAGAAGAGCTTGACTCACCCTTGCCTTCTCTTCACAAACAGTTAACAAAGATTTAAATACAACAATGACATGATGTCTCAGAGAAAACAGACCATCACAGTCCACACAAAGAAGCAAGAAAAAGTGGTAAAACAAGGGAGCAGGATACAGACTCAGGACACATCCCTGAGGAAGAAGCAGCATTGAAACTCTCTGATAAGGAATTCAAAAGAGTTATATTTAGGTATCTTCAAAGCATTGAGAGACAGACCAAGGAAAACACAGACAAAACCCTAGAAGAATTTTGGAAAAAAATACAAGAACAAAATGACAAAATAAATGAAAAACTAGAAATGATTCTAAATCTACATATAGAAATCCAAAAGATTAATACTAAATTGCCAGAATTAGATAACACATTGAAAGGGCAAAGGAGTAGAATTGATGCAATGGAAGACAGAATTAATGAGATTGAAGACAAATACCTAAATACTTCTTTGGAAAGGGATCAATCAGAAAAAATACCAAAACAAAATGAAGAAAGCCTAAGGTTCATGTGGGATACCGTCAAAAGGAATAACCTATGTGTCATTCGAATTCTAGAACAGGAAG
>NW_006921644.1:666557-669259 GCF_000298275.1 Orycteropus afer afer | reverse complement strand
GGACAGATTTCTAGAAACACACCACTTACCTAAACTAACACAGACTGATGTGGAAAAGTTGAACAGATCCATAACAGAAGAGGAAATTGAACAGGTCATCAAAAAATTACCAACAAAAAAAGTCCTGGCCCAGATGGTTTCACCAGAGAATCCTACCAAACAATCAGAGAAGAACTGACACCAATCCTACTCAAACTATTCCAAACATAGAAAAGGATGAAATCCTCCCTGACTCATTTTATGAAGCAAGCATAACCTTAATACCAAAACCAGGAAAAGACATCACTCAAAAGGAAAACTGCAGACCAATATCCCTTATGAATATAGATGCAAAAATCTTCAACAAAATCTTAGCCAAAAGACTCCAACAACGTATCAAGAAAATCATTCATTATGATCAACTGAGGTTCATATCAGGTATGCAGGGATGGTTCAACATTAGAAAAACATCAAGCTCAATTGGCATAATGTACTACACAAAACATTGCTCCACCTCCTACTTCGGTGAGTGGTGACTGGGATTTTAAAAGCTTGCAAGCAGCCATGTAGATGCAATGATATGTCTCTCCTTGTCCAGAGCAAAGAAGAAAAACGAAAACCAAAGATTCATGGAAACAATTAGTCCTAGCAACTGGTACACCAGGCAATCCTCAACCTATGTGACTATGAGACCAGAAGAACTAGATGGTGCCCACCTACCACTGTCAGCTACTCAAGGGAATCTATGTAGGAGATCCTGGATAGAGAGGGAGAACAATGTGGAACAAAACTCAAAATCATCTGGGGGGAAAAAAACAGGACCAGGTTTGCTGGTCTCATGGAGCCTGGTGGAACCCCTAAGACTATGGCCCCTAGGTGCCCTTCAGGTCTGGAATTGAACCCACACCTGTGGCTTCCAGCCAAACAAAAGACAGGCATATGATTTGAACACGTACCTGAAGTAGATACACTCCTTAGAGAAAACAATCATGGGAGAAAGAAGGGCTGTGTATGCACAGGGAGACACTCGGGGGCAGGAGTGCATGGAGGGACAGACACAGGGTAGAGGAAACTATCGGGAGAAAATGGGAGGGGGCTGTTGCATTGGAGTAAATTGTAGTCAATGTCATGAGACTAAGTGTACGTGAACTGCTGTATGGAACGTGAATTTGCTCTGTAAATTTTCACCCAAATCACAATATAAAAATAATAATTATTATTTAATATCACAAAACTGCAAACAAGGAGCCAGAGATGTCGATTTGTTGATGACAACAACTTCAAAACAGAAAGGGGGAATAAATGGTTTAAATAGAACTTCCATAGGGAGAAGAAGTCAAGGAGATAACAAGAAATAGCAGATTATTTTAAATTTAGGAGTATAAAGGTAAATCTCAGAGTAACTACAAAGAAAATTAATAAACCTATTCATAAAGACTCAATAAACACAAAATCAACAATGAAAGAAATGAAAAGATAACCCATATATAAAAAGAACTCAGCACAGAAATTTAAATAAAGAAACTGTCAACACCACAAGGAAAAGTATAACAAAATTATAGCAGAAATTGATGCTTATCAGTATCACACTGAATATAAATTGTTTTAATGTACCAGCCAAGAGACAGACAGTGGAAGAATAGATTTAAAAAAAAAAATGACCTATCAATATGTTGCCTACAAGAGACACACCTTAGACACAAGGAAGAAAGGAAATAATAAAGATCAGAACAGAAATAAGTGACACAGAAAAGCAATAGAATAAACAAGACTAGAAGTTGGGTCTTTGAGAGAATCAAGAAAATTGACAAACAACTGCCCAAATTGACAACGGGAAAGAATGAGAAGATGGTTATTTTGTAACCAAAATAAGAAATGAGATGAGTGATGTTACAAGTCAAATAAGATAAAAAGGACCATAACAATATTATGAAAAATTGTCCTCCAAATTTGAGAACCTAAAAGAACTAGACAAATTCCTGGAAACACATTGTCTATTTAAACTAACACAAAGTGAGGTAGAAAATTTGAACAGACCTTTAACAATAGGAGAAATTGAACAGGCCATAAAAAAGACTGACAACAAAAAATAGGTCCTGGCCCAGAAGTCTTCACTGGAGAATTCTAGCAAACATTCAGAGATGAGTCAACACCAATTCTACTCAAACTATTACAGAACACAGAAAAGGAAGAAATATTTCCTATCTCATTATGTAAAGTCAGCATAACCCTGATACCAAGCCAGGCAAAGACACCACAGAAAAAGAAAATTATAGATGAATATCCCTCATGAATATAGATGCAAAAGTGTCTCACCAAAATTCTAGCCAATTGAATTGAACAGCATATCAATAATAATAATGATACATCACGAGCAAGTAGGCTTCATACTAGATATATAAGAATGATCCAACATTGGAAAATCAATCAGTGTAATCTACCACATAAATAAAAGGACTAGAATCACATGATCATCTCAATTGATGCAGAAAAGGCATTTGATAAAGTCTAACACCCATTCCTGAATTTCAAAAACTCAGCAAAATAGGAATTGTTGTTGTTGTTAGGTGCCGTCAAGTCGTTTCCGACTCATAGTGACCCCATGCACAGCAGAATGAAATACCGCCCGATCCTGTGCTGGGTCCGTGATCCTTGCTATATTTGAACCCATTGTCGCAGCCACCATGTCAGTCCATCTCGTTGAAGGCCCTCCCCTCTTTTGT
>NW_006921644.1:660128-665102 GCF_000298275.1 Orycteropus afer afer | reverse complement strand
CTTGAAATTAAACATACTCCTGTAGGCCACCTTTCAGCCAAATCACGGATGGGACTAAACCCTAACCAAAGCAAACTCACTGCTGTCGAGTCGGATCTGACTCACAGCAACCCTTCCTGGGGTTTCCGAAGTGGTATCACTATGGAAGTAGATTGCCCTACCTTCCTTCCAAGGAGTGGCTGGTCAGTTTGAACTGCCAGCCTTCTAGTTAGCAGTCAAGTGCCTTAGGCACTACGCCACCAAAGCTCTTTAGATGGGACTATAAAACAAAAATACCCACGAAGATACAAGACCAAAAGGGCAACATTTGCCAGATACCCAAGGTAAGAAGACAAAGAGGGGCAGGGAAAGTGGACAAATGGAAATGAGAACCCGGAGTGCTGACACATTGCAGGGATTACAAGTGGTGTCACAGAACAATTTGTGTATGAACTATTGATTGGAAAACTAATTTGCTGTGTAAATTTTCACCTAACAAAATGTTAAAATAATCCAAAGATTTAGGCCTCAGAAGGTCCATTTAGGGAACCACTGCCACCCTCATCCTTCCCTCCCCAGTCCCTACTCCTTGATTCTTTATGGCAGCAGAAACATGACATGCTCCACGAGGTGAGTGCTACAGAGTGAATTGTGTCCCCTGAAAACAAATGCTGAATTCCCAACCCTGTACCTGTGAATGTGATCTTGTTTGGGGAAGATTGAATTTTCTTTCCAAATGTCACTAGTTAACAGGGCCATAGTGGAGGAAAGGGATTCCTAATCCCTTCTGAGTGATGCCCTATAAAGGGGAACAGACACAGACAGATTCACACAGGTTGAAGATGCCATGTAATGATACATCTACAAACAGCAAAGGAACACCAAGGATTGCTGGCAACTACTAGAAGTGAGGAGAGAGGCATGAACCAATTTCTGTCTGAGAACCCTTAACTCTGAGACAATAGCTTTCTGATCTTTAAAGCAACCCACCTTGTGGTATTTTTGCTATGGCAGCTTTAGATAACTAAGATGGTGATCATATGATCACAGTTCTCTGTCTTCTTTTCTGTAATGGCAGCTAGATACATGAATGAGAACCATTGTGTCTGCAGTTCCCCGGGGAGTGCAGATGAAACGAATTATGGAATGACTGAGGTAAAACCACATAGCACATTGCAATGGCCAAGCAAGATGGATTATCTTTTAATAAACTTTTAATTTTAGAATGGTTTTAGTTGTATAGAACAGTTCCATTTTGGATGTATTGTAAATCTGTGTACTTGTTCCAAGTTTAAGATACGATACACCCAAGAGAAGAAAGTTACTCCTAAGACCATCTTTAGAATCCTGAGTCCAATGCCTAAAGCTAACTTTATCCCTGGCATTTTGGGTTAATTGAACATGTATATTCATTTGCAGTCCTAGGTGGTGCAAAAGATTAATGCATTCTGTTGCTAACCCAAAGGTTGGAGGTTTGAATCCACCCAGATATTGCCTCAGAGGGAGCTCTGGTAGCATAGTGGCTAAGGCACTTGACTGCTAACCAGAAGGCTGGCGGTTCAAACCCACTAGCCACTCCTCGGAAGGAAGATGGGGCAATCTACTTCCGTAGTGGTTACTGCCTCGGAAACCCAAGGAGGGGTCGCTATGAGTCAGGTCTGACTTGATGGCACATAACAACAACAACATTGCCTCAGAAGAAAGGCCGCCTTACCTACTTCTAGAAAATCAGCTCTTGAAAACCCTTTGGAGCATAGTTCTGTACTGACATGCATGAGGTCACCCTGAGTCAGAGTCGTGGAGGGCAACTGGATAAGGATTCATTTGTGTGTTTGCTTTTTTGTTTGTTGTTTAGACCACTTTGATATGTTGTTTTCAGTCACTTGTAACTCCGTAAGTACTCAATTATTTCACTTTTCTCACTGACTCACAGTGTTGGTTTTCTTCAAAAGTTGGATGCTCCCACGTTGTCCTTTCTTGTTTAATGAAGTAGGAAATCTCTACACTACTGTGGGGACTTAGTTACTAGAGCTTCATTTTAGACTAAGCTAATGGGGAATGAGTCTTCACACTGAGCTGTCCCTGGGCCAACTGAGAAGTCTTTATCCAGGAGGCCAATCTCTATCCTGGCTCCCCAGCTCTTCTTGAGCGGTGCACTTTACAACTTTTAGAAAAACTTTTTCAGTGACTGCCCTCAGTGTCTCCCTTATCAGTACATAAGGTTGGAGAAGCAATGGGGCAGTTGGGGATTCGATTGTTAAGAAATCCTTCAATTATTTATTCTGTCTTTTGTAGCACTACCTCTTGCTCCTGCCCCTACAGCACTCCTGCTACCTTTGCTCAGGACATCCTTTGCTCCGGTCCTCCTCATGGATGTGACACCCCTACTCTGTTTCTTCCCTCAGATTCTTCTACTCACTTTCAATTTTCCGAAAATGTTAAGAATCTCTTATCTAGAGATGACTCACTTCCTACTACTGAACTAGTGTTGGCTCTTACTTTTGTATCCTTTGACTATTTGTAACAGGGTCTGAGAATGTGATGCTGCCTCAGTTATAGGTGAGACACCCAAGGACCAGAAAGACAAACAGTAGCTATCATATCAGCATACAAGACCACCTAGGCAAGACTTGCAACATGGGTGTCCAAAAACCAGTTTGGTGGACCTTTAGGCCGATACCCACATCAAGCATAAAAAACGATTCAAGGTCAGAAGAGGGATTGTCTTTGGAGGATGCTGTTGGAATGCTATGTGAATTGCTTTTCCCTCCTCCACACCCAGTGGGAGAGTCACATGGAAAGCTCCTATGTGTCCACTAGAGTTGGAGAACCCAGTGGAATGGTGTCTGTGACTTACACCTGAAAATGTCTACAGATGAGAGCCTTCCTACAGCTACTGGTATCTGCAAATAGGAGACTCCATTGTCATTGAGCTAAAATTTTTCCATATGCAATCTCCACAAATGGAAAGCAAACTGGATAGTTTTAGAAGAGGATGTCATTTAGTAAGTTTTTCTCCATGGCATGTTGTTATTGTTAATTGTTGCTGAGTCATTTCCGACTCATTGTAACCCCATGTGTACAAAGTAGAGTGCCTCCAGTATGACTTCATAAAATATGTCAGGAGGAGTACCATAGCAAGCACAATTTAGGGGTCATTTTTTTTTTAGTGGCAGCTAGTGAAGAAATACTGCTGTTAGAGGCTACTATCAGAGAGACTCCTGTCCCTGAGAGAGAGTCAGGTTTGGACTCTGCCTTACCCAGTGATGAGAACTTTTGACAATATCAGTCATCTAAGAAGCTTACTGAACCTTTCCTCAGTTACAACCTTGCAAGAGACATGGGTGGCCAAGTGAGTTGATGGTGGAGAAGAGGAGGACAAGCACATGCTAGGGAAATAAAGGAGGGGCTGGCCACAGTCTTCCATTCTCCCTAACAGTCTTTCAGCCTCTAATAGGCTCAGACTGACAGGAGGAAGGAGTTGTAACTATGAGCAAGTTTCAAGGTTTACTTAAAACCAGTTACCACTGAGTCAACTGTGTCAGAGTAAAACTGTGTTCCACAGTTTTGATATATGAGTGAGGAAGGCTGGTCTCCTAGTCTGTTCACTCGTTGGGCAGCACCCAGGTACTCACCACCTTCCTGTCTCCTGGTGGATGTGATAAAGTATGAGAATGTGTGCACAGTTTTCTGTTCACTGTGTATATAGAGCAGTTGACAGTAGGTTGGCCTGCTGTTGGCCACTGTCTGTCATTGATCAGTTAGTGCAGAAGCAGATGGTAGCTCTGCCTAGTGGGTGGGACTGCAGGAGATGCAGGTGTGGTTGGGTAGTGTGGGCATGGTTGCTGACTCCTGCCAAGTAGGACGACAACAACAAAACCAAAAAATACAGCACAAACAAAAAACAAAACAACGAAGGAAAACAATTACCACAACAAAAAGGAGAGAGAGGAAGACAAAAAGAAAAACTGAGGAGGAGAAAAAGGAAAAAAGCAAGAGAATAGTAAAGAAAAACATAAGAAAAATAGAGAAATAAAAAAAAGGGATGGGAAAAATGAAAAGAAAAAAAAAGAACAAGGAAAATAAGCCAGGGAAGGGAAAGGAAAAAAAAGGAGAAAATGCGGGTGTGGAAGGGGGCTGGATGGCAGGCCATCTGTGTAGTGTTTCTGCTGGCCAAGCAGCGGGCAGGGCATTTGGTTCCAGAGGAGTTTCTGACAGTCCAGGAGGTGACTGAAGACAGAGTGACTGGATCAAGGAGTTCCTGCTGGCTCAAAAGGCAGCTGTGGGCAGGGTGCCTGGTCACAAAAGGAGTTCCTGCTGGCCCAGAATGTGGTTAGGAGCAGGGTGCCTGGTCCCAGGAGGAGTTCTTGCTGGCCTGGATGGTGGCTGGAGGCATGACATCTGGACCCAGAAATTCCTCCTGACCCAAAAGGTGGCTGGAGACAGAGCACTGGGTCCCAGAAGGAGTTCCTGCTGGCCCAGAAGGTAGCTAGGGGGAGGGTGCCTGGTCCTGGAATGAGTTTTTGCCTTTCCAGAAAGGGGGTGGTGGCTACACCTCTGGTGACCAGGAGGGTGTGGAGAATAAGGTAATTAAGGGAATATTGCACCTTTCTGGTCACCAGTTACCTATGTAGCTTAGTTGAGTCACATATGACTCACAGAGACCCCTCCTTGGGTTTCCGAGGTGGTATCACTATGGAAGTAGATTGCCCAACCTTCAAGCAGAGTCGATTATAAAGTTGCTGCCCCAATAGGAACATTGCTTGCAAAAATTCAAACTGACCATATGGTCAAACCAGTTAACATTTTACAGCTCCCTTTGTCACCTTGTTTGCTGTTTTCATTCAGTTTCTTCTTCTAGTCAGGATTTGATTCACTTATTTATTGTTTCCTTTGAAGCTCAGGGTTTCAGAATTACCATCTGGGCCTTAGGCACTACGCCACTAGAGCTCCCTATGGGTTACTAGAAAAGGTAAAATTATAGTAGCGTTAAAA
>NW_006921644.1:652286-653623 GCF_000298275.1 Orycteropus afer afer | reverse complement strand
CCAAAAATCAGTTGGATTCCTCTACACCAGCAAAGAGATTGCTGAAAAAGAAATAAGGAAATCAATACCGTTCTCAATAGCTACCAGAATTACCATCTGTTATCTTTTTCATTTGGGTTTTTGTTTCTTTATTGTAGAGGGTCTGAGTATCTTGTCTGCTTATTCTGCCATTTTGCTGGAAGTCTGCCATAGTTTTTAATGGCTGTTTTCTGAAGTAGATTGTCCAACCTTTCTTCCAAGGCATCTCTGGGTAGACTCAAACCACCAGCCTTCCAGTTAGCAGTCCAGCATGGT
The DNA here is from genome assembly GCF_000298275.1 of Orycteropus afer afer. Classification (NCBI taxonomy): domain Eukaryota; kingdom Metazoa; phylum Chordata; class Mammalia; order Tubulidentata; family Orycteropodidae; genus Orycteropus; species Orycteropus afer. Next base: position 653,329 of record NW_006921644.1, on the reverse strand, counting down.
AACTATTGCAACACCCAAGGACTCCTTACTCTTATTTAGGAAAAAATATTTTACATAGTGAAACTAGACTGATTGTAATTAAACTTATGGAGGAAATTTATTATCTAAGAGTAAATGGGAAGAAATAAGGACCTGCTTGAATTTTCACATAGTGGAGGGGCAAGACTAGAGAGTGGATTTCAAAGAATCATGACCAAATATCCATTAACTGTTTTTTTAAACATATAATTTTCCTTTTAACAAATTTGTTATAGTGACAGCTTATTGATAGATTTACTCATAATTCTTCTGCTTAAATTTTTCAAAATATTTGTGGGTGTTCTTTGAAGTAACAGTTCTCTAAAATAAGTACATGATTTTTGGAAGAAAGATCTGGCAAGCTACTTTTGTAGTGATACTACCTTGGAAACCTAAGGAGGGGTTGCTATGAGTGAGGTCCTACTTGATAGCACATAACAACATTGTTTTATTCCCTATGAAGTAACTGTTGTTGTTAGGAGCCATTGAGTCAGCTCTGACTCATAATGACCCTGTGTGCAACAGAAGGAAACACTGTCTGATCCTGTGCCAGCCTCACAATCATTGGCATACCTGAACCCATCATTGCAGCCACTGTGTCAAACTATTTCATTGAGAGCCCTCCCCTTTTTCATATACCCTCCATTTTACCAAGCATGATATCCTTCTCCAGGAAATGATCCCTTCTGACACATGACCAAAGTACGTCAGAAAAATCTAGCCATTCTCACTTCCAACGAGCATTCTAGCTGCACTTCTTCCGGGGGTGATGTGTTAGATCTTGTGGCAGTCCATGGGTCTTTCAGTATTCTTTGCCAACACCACAACTCAAAAGCGTCAACTCTTCTTTGGTCTTCCTTATTCATTGTCCAGCTCTCACATGTGTATGAGGTAATTGAAAATACCATTCTTTAGGTTAGGTGCACCTTAGTCTTCGAAGAGGTATCTTTGTTCTTCAGCACTTCAAATAGGTCTTTCGCAGCAGATTTGGCCAGTACAATATGTTGTCTGATGTCTTGACTGCT